>NC_056447.1:39732950-39910996 GCF_018296145.1 Oncorhynchus tshawytscha
CTCTCACAAACACACACTACCTCTCACACACACACTGCCTCTCTCACACACACACTACCTCTCACACACACACTGCCTCTCTCACACACACACTACCTCTCACACACACACTACCTCTCACAAACACACACTACCTCTCTCACAAACACACACTACCTCTCTCACACACACACTACCTCTCACAAACACACACTACCTCTCACACACACACTACCTCTCACACACACACTACCTCTCACACACACACACACTACCTCTCTCACACACACTACCTCTCACACACACACACTACCTCACACACACACACTACCTCTCACAAACACACACTACCTCTCTCACACACACACTACCTCTCACAAACACACACTACCTCTCACACACACACTACCTCTCACAAACACACACTACCTCTCACAAACACACACTACCTCTCACAAACACACACTACCTCTCACACACACACTACCTCTCACAAACACACACTACCTCACACACACACACTACCTCTCACACACACACTACCTCTCACACACACACACTACCTCTCACACACACACTACCTCTCACAAACACACACTACCTCTCTCACACACACACTACCTCTCACAAACACACACTACCTCTCACACACACACTACCTCTCACACACACACTACCTCTCACACACACACTGCCTCTCTCACACACACACTACCTCTCACACACACACTGCCTCTCTCACACACACACTACCTCTCACACACACACTACCTCTCACAAACACACACTGCCTCTCTCACACACACACTACCTCTCACAAACACACACTACCTCTCTCACAAACACACACTACCTCTCTCACACACACACTACCTCTCACAAACACACACTACCTCTCGCACACACACACTACCTCTCACAAACACACACTACCTCTCACAAACACACACTACCTCTCGCACACACACACTACCTCTCACAAACACACACTACCTCTCACAAACACACACTACCTCTCACACACACACTGCCTCTCTCACACACACACTACCTCTCACACACACACTACCTCTCGCACACACACACTACCTCTCACAAACACACACTACCTCTCACAAACACACACTACCTCTCTCACAAACACACACTACCTCTCTCACACACACACTACCTCTCACAAACACACACTACCTCTCTCACAAACACACACTACCTCTCTCACACACACACTACCTCTCACAAACACACACTACCTCTCTCACAAACACACACTACCTCTCTCACACACACACTACCTCTCACAAACACACACTGCCTCTCTCACACACACACTACCTCTCACAAACACACACTACCTCTCGCACACACATTCTACCTCTCAAGGCTGCTCCTCAGCATGCTAAACACAGCCTCCGTCCCTTTTCCCCTCAGTCTGAATAGGCTTAGCTGAGGCTAGGAGACCAAATGTTATTATCAGCACTGGCATTTCTTCTTCTAAATGAGTTGCTCTGTCCT
This sequence comes from Oncorhynchus tshawytscha, assembly GCF_018296145.1. Classification (NCBI taxonomy): domain Eukaryota; kingdom Metazoa; phylum Chordata; class Actinopteri; order Salmoniformes; family Salmonidae; genus Oncorhynchus; species Oncorhynchus tshawytscha. Next base: position 39,734,445 of record NC_056447.1, read on the forward strand.
CTGTCTGTCCTGATTCTGCTATATCCAAGACCTGACATAGCACTCAGAGTAGTGTATACACATGGTCCAAGACCTGACATAGCACTCAGAGTAGTGTATACACATAGTCCAAGACCTGACATAGCACTCAGTAGTGTATACACATGGTCTAAGACCTGACATAGCATATACACATGGTCGAAGACCTGACATAGCACTCGGTAGTGTATACACATGGTCCAAGACCTGACATAGCGTATACACATGGTCTAAGACCTGACATAGCACTCAGTAGTGTATACACATGGTCCAAGACCTGACATAGCATATGCACATGGTACGAGACCTGACATAGCACTCAGAGTAGTGTATACACATGGTCCAAGACCAGATATAGCACTTAGAATAGTGTATACACATGGTTCAAGACCTGACATAGCACTCAGTAGCGTATACACATGGTCCAAGACCTGACATAGCACTCACTAGTGTATACACATGGTCCAAGACCAGACATAGCACTCAGAGTAGTGTATACACATGGTCCAAGACCAGACATAGCACTCAGAGTAGTGTATACACATGGTCCAAGACCTGACATAGCACTCAGAGTAGTGTATACACAACTATGATGAGATAGTGCAGAGCTATCCTGAGACTTGAAGTATTTTTTCTAATGTCTGAGACTGTCTCTGACCTAGGTCTATTGAAATGTGAGGACAAACTGCAGCTTATGTCAATATATTTCAAACAGGATTGCATTCTTTTTAACTTCTATCTTGCTTTCTGTCTGCTGTTTTCCCTTAACTTTGTGGCTTGCAGGAAAGAATAGAATTGGTAAGAGTTATTCTTCTGTCTGTCGTTGTTGTAGACATGAGGCTTTGTGACTTGTAGCTGCTGTCTGTGTGACCGTGATGTGACGTCCATTATGTTGTGATTGCTTTGTGTTGTGCATCTCATCAATCACCACTATTGAGCTGTCACCTCCCAGAGGTGGGGAACAATGAATCTTGAACAACAAGCTTAGACCTTTTTATTGTAGTTCCTTGTAGGCTACCAAACATCTGAATAAGTGTCTAACATTGGTAAACATCAGACTTGTCATCATTACAAATCATCTGGTTAATGGTTAAATGATTCATCCAATTCAGTGCTGATAAGAATCATCCGCGCACAGAGAATGCTAGTTAATGTAAAAGAGAATTTGATAACATTTGTTCTCATTGACTTCCCTTGCTGAATAAAGGATCTGCCCCCTGGTGGTGTAAAGAGTTACATGACACCTGTGACTTTTTTTATTTAACCTTTATTTAACTAGGCAAGTCAGTTAAGAATAAATTCTTATTTACAATGACGGCCTACACCAGCCAAACCCAGACGACCCTTTGCCAATTGTGCACCGCCCTATGGGACTCCCAATCACGTCCAGTTGTGATACAGCCTGGAATCGAACTAGGGTGTCTGTGGTGGTGCCTCTAGCACTGAGATGCAGTGCCTTAGACCGCTGCGCCCCTCGGGAGCCCCTTCAAACTTCCAGACCTTGCCTGGTTGTGATGTTGACCTTGATCAATCTCCCTGGTCTCCTTCAGGTCCTCCTCCCATGAACGGCCATGACGAGCATCTCTCCTCTGCCTCCATCTTTGAGCATGTGGACCGCATGTCGCGCTCAGCCGACGGCACCCGTCGCCTGTCCAATAAGATTCAGCTGATCGCCATGCAGCCCATGGCTGTCCCGCCCCAGCACCACAGCCCCACTGTCAATGGTATTAACGGCAGAGGGCCAGAGACACACAGCAGCTTTAACAAGGAGGTGAGACACTGACCCACCCACACACTAACACTCTTACTCAGACATGTATACAGGTTACAGTAATGTCAGTCATTACCTTACATGGAGCATGTATAAACAGTAGACGTCTGTGATCCTCTCTATTCTCCCTCCTGTCTGGACATACAGAGAAAATGGATTTTATGTCAATGAGACTAACCTACAGAGTGTAGAAAACATCAGGAACACCTGCCCTTTCATGACATAGACTGACCAGGTGAAAGCTAGGATCCCTTATTGATGTCACTTGTTAAATTCACTTCAATCAGTGTGGATTAAGGAGAGGAGACAGGTTAAAGAATGATTTTTAAGCCTTGATTGTATGTTTGTGTTTGTTTCTGAGGCTGAATGGCAAGACAAAATATTGAAGTGCCTTTGAATGGGGTATGGTAGTATGTGCCAGGCACACCGGTTTGAGTGTGTCAAGAACTGCAACGCTGCTGGGTTTTTCACATCCAACAATTTCCTGTGTGTATCAGGAATGGTCCACCACCCAAAGGACATCCAAACAATTTGACACAACTATGGGAAGCATTGGAGTCAATATGGGCAGCATCCCTGTGGAACGCTTTCAACACCTTGTAGAGGCCATGCCCCAACGAATTGAGGCTGTTCTGAGGGCAAAAGGGGGTGCAACTCAATATTAGGAAGGGGTTCCTCATGTTTTATACACTCAGTGAATATACATCATGGTTAAATGAAATATACATTATGTATAGTAAAGTTGCGTCTGGCCAGGTGTTTCTCACTGCAGTCATGTCTATTATTTAGATCCAGGTGGCGTTGAGGCATAAGTCTGAGATCGAGCACCACCGTAACAAGATCCGTCTGCGGGCCAAGAGGAAGGGTCACTATGACTTCCCTGCCATGGACGACCTGGTAGACAATGGTCTGACCACTGACCCCAAGGACCAGGACCATATCTACCACAAGGCCCAGATGCAGATCGACAAGATCCTGAACCCTGACATCCACATGCCCTCACTGTTCATGGAGCCTAAAAAGAGGTCAGGTTTTTTGGGGGTAGGGGAGGGGTGTGCGTACAGTAGGCAACATGTATCGGAGAAAGTTGCACACTGCAAAAAGTTCAATCTAAGCAAGTCTAAAGATCTGATATTGAGTGATAATTCACTTAAAAAAGGTTTTCTTACCAAGCTAAATGATCAAATATCATATTTCAAGATATTTTTAAAGATATTTCACCTTGATCGTCTTAAGTGTAGTTTTAATAAAATCATTTTATTTGTTTTACCTTTTATTTAACCAGGAAAAACCCATTGAGACCCAGAGTCTCTTTTTCAAGGGAGACATGGCCAAGGCAGCAACAATCAATACATTACATAATTAAAACATACAACAATACAATACAACAACATGATCCTGCCTAAGAAAAGCATTTACACTCCTCTGTAACAGAGTCCACCATCAATATTTTTTATTAATTCAGTGGCACTAACATATCTAGATGAAGCATGGATTGTAGACTATTCCATATGTCTGGTGCACAAGAAGAGAAGGCAGTCTTGCCTAATACTGGCAATGTCCTGGGGACTTTAAGTAGCAACCACTTAGCAGAACAGGTAGGGTAACTGCTGGTGGTGAAGGAGACCAGACTACAGAGGTAAAGAGGGAGTTCACCCAAAAGGGCTTTGTAGATAAACACATACAAATGTATCTTTCTGCACATATAAAGTGAGGTCCAACCTACCATTTGGTACAAGGTGCGATGGTGGGTGAGTGACTTGGCATTTGTAATAAAGCGCAAGGATGCATGATAAACAGAGTCCAGTCTCTGCAAGACGGAAGTTGAATGCATATACACAAGTCACCATAATCAATTACAGAGAGAAAAGTGGCCTGAACAAGCTTCTTTCTATCCATAAGCAAGCCTTATTATGAAAATAAAAACCCAATTTCAATTTAAGCTTTGCCACAAGATTATCCACATGAACGTTAAAGGACAACTTGTCATCCAACCAAATACCTAGGTATTTTTTTATTGAATATCCAAAACATACAATATACTTGTAGTGAGGCCACTCAACTACTATATCATACCAGTCATCCAACAGACTCCCATTCAGAGTGACACACAGAAGCATCCAGGGTCAATGCCCTGCTCAAGGGCACGTTGACAGATCTCCCACCAGGCCAAATATCTAGGTATTTGTAGGAAGACACTTTTTCAATGGATAAGCCACCAGATGTGACAATGCTAATATTCTCTGGCAGAGTGCTAGCTCTGGTAAAGGTAATGAATTTAGTTTTTTGTATATTCAAGACCAGTTTTTCAGTGACTGAGAAGCAGTCTCTTCAACAGCCTGAACCAGAGAAGGAGCACATGAATATATGACTGTATCATCTGTAACTTTGCTGGTTGCATCCCATTTCCCAAATCATGAATAAAAATTGAGAACAACACAGGAGCTAAACGGAACCCTGGGGTACACCTCTATTAATCTCAAGAAAGATAGTTCCTAAATGACTTGCATTACTCTTTTTTTGTTGTTAAAATAAGCAAAATTATCTGCCAATGACGTTAGATAATTTAGCTAGATAATTATTTTTAAGTTAATTATCACTCTTGTGATATCAGTATGTCTGTATGTTTCTCGTTTTAAAACTTATTCTCAAGAGAAATAGTCATCCAGCTATTTTTGCAGATGACTGTCAGAGAAAAATCATTTTTGGAGATGTTCACCATCCAGAAATGTTTTGACAAATTTGTTTTGTTGTGATAACTTTGAACTCTGGAGAAACTTTCAGTGTCTTTCAGATTGTTCCGCATTGCATGCGTTTAGCAGTCACAATGAGGAGAAATCTACCAGTGTGAGAGACATTTTGACATTTGACATTTCCACATTTTGTTATGTTACAGCCTTATTCTAAAATGTATTAAATAAAACATTTTCCTCATCAGTCTACACATAATACCCAATAATGGCAAAGTGAAAACAGGTTTTTAGAAATGGTAGTACATTTATAATAAAATAAAATAAAAACAGAAATAGCTTATTTACATAGGTATTCATACCCTTTGCTATAAGACTCGAAATTGAGCTCAGTTGCGTCCTGTTTCCATTGACCATCCTTGAGATGTTTCTACAACTTGGAGTCCACCTGTGGTAAATTCAATTGATTGGGCATGATTTGGAAAGGTACACACCTGTCTGTATAAGGTCCCACAGTTGACAATGCATGCCAGAACAAAAACAAAGCCATGAGGTCGAAGGAATTGTCCTTAGAGCCCCGAGACAGGACTGTGTCGAGGCACAGATCTGGTGAAGGGTACCAAAACATTTTTGCAGCATTGAATGTCCCCAAGAACACAGTGGCCTCCATCATTCTTAAATGGAAGAAGTTTGGAAACACCAAGACTCTTCCTAGAGCTGGCCGTCCGGCCAAACTGAGCAATCGGGAGAAAGGCCTTGGTTAGGGAGGTGACCAAGATCCTGATGGTCACTCTGACAGAGCTTCAGAGTTCCTCTGTGGAGATGGGAGAACCTTCCAGAAGGACAAACATCTCTGCAGCACTCCATCAATCAGGCCTTTATCGTGGAGTGACCAGACGGAAGCCACTCCTCAGTAAAAGGCACATGACAGCCACCGCTTGGAGTTTGGTCAAAAGGCACCTAAAGATACTTACACCGTGAGGAACACGATTCTCTGGTCTGATGAAAATTGAACTCTTTGGCCTGAATGCCAAGCGTTACATCTGGAGGGCACCTGGCGCCATCCCTATGGTGAAGCATGGTGGTGGCAGCATCATGCTGTGGGGATATTCTTCAGCGGCAGGGACTGGGAGACTAGTCAGGATCAAGGGAAAGATGAATGGAGCAAAGTACAGAGCGATCCTTGATGAAAAACTGCTCCAGACCACTCAGGACCTCAGACTGAGGCGAAGGTTCACCTTCCGACAGGAAAACAACCCTAAGCACTCAGCTAAGACAGCGCAGGAGTGGCTTCGGGACAAGTCTCTGAATGTCCTTGAGTGGCCCAGCCAGAGCCCGGACTTGAACCTGGTTGAACATCTCTGGAGGGACCTGAAAATAGCTGTGCAGCAACACTCCCAATCCAACCTGACAGCTTGAGTGTAACGGGATTCTTCTGTTGAAGGAGAGGCGGACCCAAACGCAGCATGGTTATTGTGATACATCTTTAATAAAGATGAAAATAGAACAATATACAAAAAACAAGAAACCGTGAATAACCGAAAACAGCCCTATCTGGTGTAACAAACACAAAGACAGGAACAATCACCCACAAAACCCAACACAAAACAGGCTACCTAAATATGGCTCCCAATCAGAGACAATGACTAACACCTGCCTCTGATTGAGAACCATATCAGGCCAAACACAGAAACAGACAAACTAGACACACAACATAGAATGCCCACTCAGATCACACCCTGACCAAACAAAACATAGAAACATACAAAGCAAACTATGGTCAGGGTGTGGACTCCGGCCGCAAAACCTGAACCTATTGGGGAGGGTCTGGGTGGGCATCTGTCCGCGGTGGCGGCTCTGGTGCTGGACGTGGCCCCCACTTCACCATAGTCTTAGTCCGCCACATTGTCCGCTTCCGTGGCATCCTAACCACGGCGACCCTTCTAAATGACCCCACTGGACTGAGGGGCAGCTCGGGACAGAGGGGCAGCTCCGTACTGGCTGACGCCTCTGGCAGATCCTGGCTGACTGGCGGCTCTGGCTGATCCTGGCTGACTGGCGGATCCTGGCTGACTGGCTGGCACTGGCGGATCCTGGCGGGACTGGCGGATCCTGGCTGACTGGCGGCACTGGCGGCTCTGGCTGCTCCATGCTGACTGGCGGCTCTGGCTGCTCCATACAAAGCAAACTATGGTCAGGGTGTGACATTGAGAGGATCTCCAGAGAAGAATGAGCGAAACTCCCCAAATACAGGTGTGCCAAGCTTGTAGCGTCAGACCCAAGAAGACTCAGTTGTAATCGCTGCTAAAGATGCTTCAACAAAGTACTGAATAAAGGGTCTGAATGCATTAAAACTTGTTCTGCTTTGTCATTATAGGGTATTGTGTGTAGATTGAGGGGATGAAAACCATTTATTCCATTTTAGAATAAGGCTGTAACAAAATGTGGAACTATTCAAGGGGTCTGAAAATGTTCCAAATGCACTGTATAACATATTGTAAAAATGCTCCTTCAGTTTGCAAACATGTTAGGGAAACAGAAAAAGCTATCTCCCTTAAATAATAAACCCTGAACAGTCTGATGTCTCTGTTCAAATTGCTGGGATTCCATTCCAAACGACCAGTAGATGATTCCTGGCCTACAAGTTTTGATTCTGTCTCTGTGGTTGCATCTGGAATAGAGCCCTAATCCCTATATAGCGCACTACTTTTGAGTGTACTTCTTTTGAGTGCACTATAGGGAATAGGGTGCCATTTTCAGACCAAGTGGTCAATATTTGTGAGCTATAGGGAATAGGGTGCCATTTTAGTGTGTTGTCGATGTGTGTTTTCTCTTCCATGAAGTGAGGGAAGCAACTGTATGTAAAGGTGGGCTACTACTCTGTATTGACATGTGTCTCTCAGTGGCAGAGGGAGGCGTTCTCCCAAGCAGAGGAAGAAGCACCAGCTGAACGGCAGCCTGACTGACGCAGACAAGGACCGGCTCATCTCCAACGACAGTGACGGCACCTACAGGAAATACCCTGGGGTCAACAACGTGGCCTATGTGGTGGGTATACCTGTGGAACATATTGTATACACCAGTGGAGGCTGGTGGGAGGAGGACTGACTCATTGTAATGGCTGGAATGGGAAATGGAACCGAATCAAACATATGGAAGCCATGTTTGAGTCCGTTCCATTTATCCCATTCTATATTCCTTCTATAGCTCCTCCCACCAGCCTCCACTGGTACACTCACACAGACAAACCACTCACACAGACAAACATACATCAATATTCCTCCAATGGAGATCTCAACCAGAGCAAGGATAAAAGGGTGCTTTAAAAGTCAGTGCCATAATGTTAACAGAGAGAGATGGTCCGGGTCCAGACGTAACATACTGTAACATTAAACATGAATGTTCATTTCTCCCCTCTCCTCTCTTAACATTAGTAATACATTAGAAAAATTGAGTCTCTTATTGTCAGAGTTAGTACGGTCAAGAAAATCCTGTCATGGAATTTTAAAATAGTATTTTCCAGGCCTGGAAAATTTTGGGAAATGATCAAATCTGAAAAGTTTTGGAAAAGTCATGGAAATTCATTTAATAATTTCTGTTAATGTTATTTATTTTATCAATCAACTAAAAATCAACATATCAGCCATGGTCAGAATGACACTTCAGCAGTCTGTGTTTGCAAGACGAGTGGGCCGTCGGACATTGCAGCATCAGGTAGACCTAGCCTATAAAATATGATACAGAACAGCCAAACTATGTAGCCATTTTAAAACAAATGTTGTACCCTCTAGTTAACTGATAGCATGTATAATTGTTTTCGTCATCTCCCCAAAAACTTTCCACCGACATCACAAATAAGGCCATACAAAGTAGATGTACTTTTTTTAACGATTCATATGATTAATTTAAACAATTATTTTTGACAAAACAAACAATTCACTTCGCCTTTGTATTAGTTGGGATTCGGTTCAATCGTGGTGACTCTAATCATTTGAATCAAAATCATTTTTGATTCTTGAACATTAATTTTAGGAAAAATATTAGATTTGATGATGCCTCCAGTTGATTTGGGCATCCAGTGTATTGGCATCAAACGTATTTGGTTGTAATGTTGCAGTGTTTTACATCACGGGTGGTCAACCATCATCCAGGAGCGCTAATGGGTGCGCAGGGTTTTATTCCAGTCCCCCTCTGACAAACTACATTTTAGAAATGAGCTTCTCAACCAGACCTTGATAAACTGGCTCTGATGTGTTTGAGCAGGGCTTGATCAAAAGCCTGCACACCCAATTTCTCTCCAGACTGAGGGTTGATCACATGTGTTTTATACAGTTGCCTAACAGGTATTCTACTTTGGGGGGGGGGGTTAAGTTCCTTGCTCAACAACAGGAGAGGGTATGGGATCAGAGAGCAGGCGCACAGTGTCTATATCACATTACACTTACTTTTGTATACGTACATAGAGACGCCGCCAATCGTTGGTCATGGAAATTTGGTTAAATGTCGTGGGGAAGTAATGAAATTCCATCTCAAAATGTGTATGAACCCTGTATTGTTCCCAGTCGGACCCTGACCAGGCCCCAGAGTCTGCGACCCCCTCCCCCAACGACGACGTGTTCCTGGGCCCCATCTCGCCCCCACCGGGGCACGCCCCTCCCCGCCCCCTACATGCCCCCAGCCCTCCATCGAGGAGGCCAGGCAGCAGATGCACTCCCTGCTGGACGATGCCTTCGCCCTGGTCTCCCCCACCTCCCAGGGCAGCACGGCCGGCATCACCCTGCCCGGTGTCAACTCCAACCCCCCCAGCTCCAGCCCCCCACCTCGTGGTGGAGCCCGCCCCTGGGGTACTACCTACCCAGCCCTGAGCCCGTTCTCCTCAGTAAGTACTAGGCCTTTCAATAGACCTATTGATTACCTAGCACAACTGTACTGTAAATGTGACTTCAGCCTGCTCTGGAATACTCTAGATATAGGTTCTGATTTAAATTAACTCTGATTATATTAGAAAGATTTACAATATTATATACACTGAGTATACCAAACATTAGGAACACCTTCCTAATATGGAGCATCACCCCCCTATTTGCCCTCAGAACAGCCTCAATTTGTCAGGGCATAGGCTCTACAAGGTGTCGAAAGCGTTCCACAGGGATGTTGGCCCATGTTGACTCCATTGCTTCCCACAGTTCTGTCAAGTTGGCTGGATGTCCTTTGGGTCGTGGACCATTTTTGATACACACAGGAAACATTTGTGTGTGGAAAAACCCAGCAGCTTTGTAGTACTTGACACAAACTGGTGCGCCCTCTAAATGGCACACGTACACAATTGTCACACGTGTGTGACTGGCACACGTGTCTCAATTGTCTCGAGGCTTAAAAATGCTTCTTTAACCTGTCTCCTCCCCTTCATCTACAATGATTCAAGTGGATTTAACAAGTGACATCAATAATATTTTTTAATTGTTATTTAACTAGGCAAGTCAGTTAAGAAGAAATTCTTATTTACAATGACGGCCTACCCTGGCCAACGCTGGGCCCATTGTGCGCCACCCAATCACGGCCAGATGTGATGTAGCCTGGATTCAAACCAGGCACTACAGTGACGACTCTTGCACTGAGAGTGACGACTCTTGCACTGCGCCACTCGGGAGGCCAATAAGGGATCATAGATTTCACCTAGATTCACCTGGTCAGTCTGTCATGGAAAAAGCAGGTGTTCTTAATGTTTTGTATACTCAGACGAAGGAGCAGTATATCATAAATTGTGTATATGAATCAGGGAGTTTCCAGTCCTGATGCAACGGCTTCAAACAAATGCCAACACTATATTTATAGTGGATATGCCATCGCTTTAGATTTACACTGCATTCCTTTCTTAAATATAACACTGTCTGCTGTTCAAAATTCATTTTAGGGCATTTGAAGCAAGACCAGAACATATATGCTGCAGATTATAGGCTATTTGATCAGAGCAAATAGTCTATTCAGCTGCTCTAAATAAATATTTTCTTAGACCGTTCCTGTTTTGTTTTATAAAGTTCACCCCCAGTCATTTGAAATGAATTCAGAGAGTAAGAGCTCTGTCTAAAACCAGCCCAATATATAACCAGTTAGCTAGCTCAGGTGTAGAAAGAGTTCTGAATTCCTCTGTTCTGGTTCAAATAACATCCAACAGAAACCAGAAAAGCCTTTCCTGCAAAACCCCCATTACTGTGCTGTACGATTCTAGACTCTCAGCCAAAATGTATCAAAGGGTAATGTAAAATTCAGTCAATAGAAATATCCATGTTATGCTCCAGCTTTATCTTGATTTATTCTGGGTTATTGGGTGATATCTGTTTTGATTGTACATGATCTGCAAGCTTCAGTGATGTCCCTGGAGTCTACCCAGTGTCTGTGTCTTTGTCCTGACAATATGCCTGTTTCTCTCCTCAGAGATACGCTGAGTTAGGAATGTCCCCTCCTTCACTCCAAGGCTTACTACAGAGGTGAGTAGCTTACCATAGAGATACAATATCATGTGTATATGCATCATAATATGTTATTGAATGTAATACTATGTGTAGATAACTAACTCTGAGAGAAAAGGAGGAGTATTTTGTTATTAAGTTTTCCTCAGATGACTCTAGGCTACATTGATCCATACATTATCTATAGTTATTTAGTTAGGGGATGCTCTCCCTTGCAGGTGTCTATCCGCAGGCCAAACATGATTTAGTCTGGACCATCTTTATTTGATGGGCTCCTAACTGCCCAATAAAACACAGACATGGTGGCGATTGCTTTGGTCGATCTTCTTTTGGATAATTTATTAGTTTACACACCCACGCAAATACTTATATGGAGAGACACACGTGTACACGTCACACACACAAACACACATACCACACACTGAAATATTGACCGACACTTCTGTACAGTTGATACACGATACAATGGAAGCTATGATATTGTTCTGTAGGAGCAGTATTTGAGATTGTGTGTATTTCAGACAGGGCCTGGGCTCCAACTACCCACCAGGTGACCCAGGACATGTTGACCAGCTCCCTCCAGAGAGCCACTACTCCACCAGAGGCCTGTACACTGAAGACCTGCCCTCCTCTACCAGGCCACGGCCAGTAGGGGGCACCACAGGTACACATACGCGTGCGTGCATGCACTCACACACACACACACACACACACATACACACATACACACACAGCTCACCATTCACTGAATGTATGCCATTGTGTTTAACCCAGACCACTCACCCCCTCCCATAAACCTGCCAGCCTCAAACAGCCTTGTCTCTATTGAATCATTAAAGAGTCTGGGGTTGGCTGTTGGCTTGCTGTGAGAGTTCATATACAGTTGAAGTCGGAAGTTTACATACACTTACGTTGGAGTCATTAAAACTCGTTTTTCAACCACTCCACTTCTTGTTAACAAACTATAGTTTTGGCAAGTCGGTTAGGACATCTACTTTGTGCATGAAACAAGTCATTTTTACAACAATTGTTTACAGACAGATTATTTCACTTATAATTCACTGTATCACAATTCCAGTGGGTCAGAAGTTTACATACACTAAGTTGACTGTGCCTTTAAACAGCTCGGAAAATCCCTGAAAATGATGTCATTGCTTTAGAAGCTTCTGATAGGCTAATTGACATCATTTGAGTCAATTGGAGGTGTACCTGTGGATGTATTTCAAGGCCTACCTTCAAACTCATTGCCTTTTGTTGATCTCATGGGAAAATCAAAGGAAATCAGCCAAGATCTCAGAAGAAACATATTGTAGCCCTCCACAAGTCTGGTTCATCCTTGGGAGCAATTTCCAAATGCCGAAGGTACCACGTTCATCTGTACGAGCAATAGTATGCAAGTATAAACACCATGGGACCACGCAGTCGTCATACCGCTCAGGAAGGAGAAGCATTCTGTCTCCTAGAGATGAATGTACTTTGGTGCCACAAGTGCAAATCAATCCCAGAACAACAGAAAAGGACCTTGTGAAGATGCTGGAGGAAACAGGTACAAAAGTATCTATATCCACAGTAAAACGAGTCCTATATAGACATAACCTGAAAGGACACTCAGCAAGGAAGAAGCCACTGCTCCAAAACCGCCATAAAAAAGTCTGACTGCTGTTTGCAACTGCACATGGGGGCAAAGATCATACTTTTTGGATAATGACCATCGTTATGTTTGGAGGAAAAGGGGGAGGCTTGAAAGCCGATGAAAACCATCCCAACCGTGAAGCACGGGGGTTGGAGCATCATGTTGTGGGGGTGCTTTGCTGCAGGAGGGACTGGTGCACTTCACAAAATGGATGGCATCATGAGGATGGAAAATTATGTAGATATATTGAAGCAACATCTCAAGACATCAGTCAGGAAGTTAAAGCTTGGTTGCAAATGGGTCTTCCAAATGGACAATGACCCCAAGCATACTTCCAAAGTTGTGGCAAAATAGCTTAAGGACAACAAAGTCAAGGTATTGGAGTGGCCATCACAAAGCCCTCAATCCTATAGAAAATTTGTGGGCAGAACTGAAAAAGCGTGTGTGAGCAAGGAGGCCTACAAATCTGACTCAGTTACACCAGCTCTGTCAGGAGGAATGGGCCAAAATTCACCCAATTTATTGTGGGAAGCTTGTGGAAGGCTACCTCAAACGTTTGACCCAAGTTAAACAATTTAAAGGCAATGCTACCAAATACTAATTGAGTGTATGTAAACTTCTGACCCACTGGGTATGATGAAAGAAATAAAAGCTGAAATAAATAATTCTCTCTTCTATTATTCTGACATTTCACATTCTTAAAATAAAGTGGTGATCCTAACTGACCTAAGACAGGGAATTTTTACATGGATTAAATGTCAGGAATTGTGAAAAACTGAGTTTAAATGTATTTGGCTAAGGTGTATGTAAACTTCCGACTTCAACTCTATATGTGGACTGCCTGGTGGAGTGCTGGTGCTGCACAGAGTGCATTTCAACTGAAGGATTGCATCAAATCATATTAGAAGTGACAGCGGATTAAGTATAGAAAATGGCTGAGGGTTGATGTGTTTTGTGTGTGTGTGTGCGCGTATCTGTTTGTAGGTAACCAGCTCAATCACCTGAACCAGGTGGATCTTGGGAGCCGGATCAAGGGGGGGTACCCATTAGGTGGCAGGGCACCTCCAGGTCAGACTGGAGGCTCAGGCTGGGCACCCTACTCTGACGGTGACTTCAGACCCACCAGAGACCCTGTGAGTCCTGCTCTGGCTTCACACTGCCTTATGAGACTTACTGTACCTCCATTTTCCTCTTCAAGCTGTCCTCTAAATATATAGGACAATGGCATGCTTGTTGTTCTATGCTCTATTGCTGCTGCATATCTGTTTGACTTCTGTAGATCTGGATGTTGGTTCTGTCTGTCTTTGGCTATGCCAGATTAAGTGATATGACATGCTATTCTATAAAATCCTTTCTCCGTAATTAATATTACCTGATTGAGCTAATCATGTAAATGTAATTAACTAGAGAGTCGGGGCACCACAAAATAATATTTATAGAGCTGTTCTTCCGAATAAACTCTTAAAGACCTAGTAATATTTTACATCAATAGCAGTCAATATTAATCTTCACCTTAATTCAGTCTCATCTGAAAATTGTAAATTCTTGGTTATCTTCACGAACCCTGGCTAACAAGTTGAATTAGCAATACAAAATTGGGTTTAATTATTTATTTACTAAATACCTAACTAATCACACAGAATTACATATACAAAGAATGAATCATACCTTGATTGCAAATTACGTCAAAAAGGAAAACATCCCTAGCGGGCAGAACAGATATGACAACTGGTTACACAAAAGAAAAGGGGCTGGGTTTGAGTGAAGGAGCGGGAAGACTGAGGGACAAAGGGAAGAAGCTGTGCCCGCGTAATTACAGTATCTTATGCATTCTAAATTACCGCCCATTTGGAAAATGAAATAAATATTTACTCTGAGCTGCACTTCGGTAGGTTGGTGGTAGATGGAAGGCCGTGTTGCCAAACCAAGTTCTTTGTCCTTTGAAGAATGTCTCTGGTGGTCAATTGGTTACGTTGTAGTAACATCTTTGTGTGGTAGATGGGATACTCTGTCTGTTCTTTCCTAGCCCGCGTTTGCAGCTGCTGTTGCTAACTCAACAGCTAGGAGGTATCACTTCTATAGTGAATAAGAGTTCAAAGTTCATACCATTCACAACCAAAGCTCACGCTGAGGTTGGCTTAGTTCTGTAGTTGACATGTTAGTCCTTTTAATGCAGAGGCTGTAGACCTCACGTACTTGGAACAGGAGGTTATATTGTCGTCAAGGCTTTATATAGGAAGGGAGAGGAGGGCGTGTTTGAAACGTTTTATAACCTATGTCCCTTCACAGGGGTGAGCTACTCATTGAGCAGAGCCCTAACCTTATGAAAACCCAAATCTCTCATTTGGAAGCTAAAATTACATTTAATCTCTTCACCAATAATTTTATATTCAAACATTTAAATTGAACAACAATTGCATGTGAATCCGATAACTACAATGTGCAGACCTTCCACTGTAGAGTTTATGTCATCTTATCATTGATGAGAATGTCTCAGATGACAACCGAACTGACATCATATTCATTAAGTACCATCGCATATGTTCAATTGGTCAGATTACCAGAATATATTTAATTTCCCCCCACCTTCTGATGTTCCCAGAATCTCTATGTTAACCAAGGGATTTTCAAATTTCACATCAGTAGGGTAGAGAGAGGAAAAATGGGGGAAGAGGTATTTATGACTGTCATAAACCTACCCCCAGGCCAACATCATGACAGTTCACTCTAGTTCTTCTACCTCCCAGCTGTCAATCTGTACATGAACTATCCCTTAATATATATCGATAAGTGTAGTGATATGTCCTCTTTTCTCCTTTAACTCTTCTCTTTTTCCTCTTCTTCGTTCCCTCCTTCCCTGTGTGCTTCAGGTTCTTCTGGGCTACCCTGACTCCTCCTCCTCTATGTTCCAGATGCCTAGTAGGAGTTCCCTAAGGGAGCCCTCTGCCCACCTGGACATCTACCCCCCCGAGGAGTCCTCTCCCCCCAACCACTCCTCAGCCTCCCTCATCAAGGCCATCAGGGAGGAGCTGCTGCGCCTCTCTCAGAAACAGCAAGCCATGCCCAGTTACCACAGCTGAGACAGACGGCCTCCTCTGGTCCTCAATGAACCTCTACTGCTACATCCACCAGTCATATCGCTGCCCATGCCTGCCTGCTCCAACCTAGCAATGCTTCCCATGGAAGTTCCTTTGTACAGGAGAGAGACAGTACTCCTGGGCTGCGTCAAGGTGGCTATTGGCAAACTAGTCCAAACTGAATGAGATGACATCATATATGCCACTAGTAGCCTAAGCATAGATGGGGTCATTATATGAATGACCTGTTCTCTAAGCTCTGGCTCTCTGACCCAGACCCCTGTCTCTGACCCAGACTGTCCTATAGCATACAGTGTACTACAGTATAAGTGACCCTAGAGGTTTAAGGGAGAAGGTGTGAACTGAATGGTTGGCCATGACCACTGATCCCTGCCCAGTTGTTTTTAATTTGAGGTGTTGTTGCTTTTGTTCTTTTTAAACAGCAGTCTAGAATGTGTGTGTGTGATGATGATGATAATAAGCAATGTGGTTTGATATTCTCTCTCATACTGCCTTGACATCCTAACAATATTTTACAGTACAGTGGTCTTTCTCTATCAGTAGGACATCTTTCATTTAGGCTCCAAACATTGATACCATGTTACCTTTTAACGGTGATGCTTCTTACCATTACTATACAGGTTTTGTTTTTGAAGAGGCTCTTCTCCTCCATCATCTTCTGGTGCATCTTTAAACGCGTTGTGTTTTCTGCCATGATATTGAGGGGTGATATGCACACTCCATGAAAGCAGTTGTCCCAGGTGCTGGATATACACACTCCATGAAAGCAGTTGTCCCAGGTGCTGGATATACACACTCCATGAAAGCAGTTGTCCCAGGTGCTGGATATACACACTCCATGAAAGCAGTTGTCCCAGGTGCTGGATATACACACTCCATGAAAAGTCCCAGGTGCTGTCCCAGGTGCTGGATATACACACTCCATGAAAGCAGTTGTCCCAGGTGCTGGATATACACACTCCATGAAAGCAGTTGTCCCAGGTGCTGGATATACACACTCCATGAAAGCAGTTGTCCCAGGTGCTGGATATACACACTCCATGAAAGCAGTTGTCCCAGGTGCTGGATATACACACTCCATGAAAGCAGTTGTCCCAGGTGCTGGATGAAGCTGTTCTACATTGTTTTACGCCTTGAGCCACACAATGCCTTGTGTTGTGACAGAGTGAGTCAGTTCAACTGTCTCAATCTACTATACAGCTAAGGTCAGAGTTCGGGGGGACAACACTAGACACAAAGAGCTGCAATAATTATACTGCAGCAACTCCCAAACATTATTATTTATTTGACCAGGAAGGGCTCATTGAGATTTGAAATCTCTTTTTCAAGAGCGTCCTGGCAAAGATGAGCAGCACCAAGTCATTACACCATAACAGACAAACTACAAGTAATCTAGTAAAAACCACAGGGATATAACAAAATCATAAAACAACAAAGGCATTCCAAGGCGATGGCGCAGAGTACATAAAAGCCCTTTTACCAAATTCAGTTTGGACATTTGGAACAGTTAGCAGGATTAAGTCCTGCGAACGAAGAGAGTACCCACCACATTTCTGGGGAAAAAATGCCCAAATAAAATGGTAATAAACATTACTTTACCAATGCAACTACATTGACTTTGTTGTCAACATCTTCAGCACAATGTCCACATTTGACCTTATATATCCAGGTTGTTGAGGATGCTACCTTGTTAAGACTTTAACTTCCAACATATGGTGAACCTATATGACAACATTATTTCTAAAGTTATTACACTAAGATCATTTATTGTGTATAATAATTAATTTGTGGCATTTTATAAAATGTTCTGACCTGCAAACAAATCAAAGTGATTGACAGTACCTTTATATGCAGATTGCAGCGCCTATTCAATTTTATTAAGCTAATAGATCCAGGCATGCAATCTGATCTATTTAATTCACTGTATGCAAACTACTGGGTTGCACTTGGCTTTTCTCAGTGAATATCCTTCAAGTCACACCAACTGAAATGTAATTGAAAGATTCATAGGTCAAGTCAATTATGCATTGTATTGCTGAAGGAAATGCAGTATTTTCTCAGCTGAGAAACAGGGTCAGTGCTCACACTCGTTCAATCTCCAGGGTATTCTTCATCTATTTCCTCCTTTTTCCACGCAGTATTGAAATGTTCAGCTACATGTACTGGGTTTTAATTGTTCACAGTTTACTGCTCAGTCAATCTGTCAACTTGAGATGTTTTGTGCATATTATGTTATTTTTATTCTTGAATGGACTTGCCTCGTGTTTTATTTCCTCCATTTGTCTTTGTTCAATATTTTTTTTTACATTTTGTTCAGTAACATTTTCAACAAACTCCACACACATTGCTTTGCTGTGGGCATTGAAGTGATATTTCATTTCAATAAAATAAAAGAGAAATTATTGATTTTAGTTGTAGGGTTAAACTACATTTATTCACTGACTTGGATGAATTAATACTATATCAGTGTTGAACATTGTCCCAAATACTGTATATCCCAGTTTCACTCCACAACACTCTTATCCAAAGCAACTTACAGGAGCAATTAGGGTTAAGTGCCTTGCATAAGTGAACATCGACAGATTTTTCTCCTAGTCAGCTCAGGGATTTGAACTAGTGGCCTTGTGGTTACTGGCCTAACACTCTTAACCACTAGGCTACCTGCACCGGCTACAGTACTGTACACCAGACAATAACTACTATGGCTCCTCATGACCAACATGTACCTTATGGATCCCCCTCCCTTTGGCGCTCTCATACTAATGTCCCCCATCCTGTCTCATTCTACTTGCCTGTCTGTCTGTTCGAGAGTCTTAACCAGGCTCTGTTCACTCCAACAACCACTGACTGTTTTGGATCATAGTACAGTATGGCATTTTGTAACTACTGTAGTCTCAATATTAAGTTAAAGGATTTTCTCTCAACAAGGGTTCTATAGGTCTTAACAGTTGGTGCTAAAGTGTGTGGTTTAGCACCATCTAATATTCAACACTGTTTCTGGATGTACCCATTTGCACCCATGCAGTTAGATTGTAAACTGAGTTACCTGTAGTGATTTCACTCCTAGTTGGTCTGATTGGCTTCATTCACAACACTGTGCTGTACCATACTGTACCGGAAAAGAGTGTCTGTTAAATGACAACAATGTACAATGTACTGTATGCCTCCACCTGCTGGTTCTGCAACTCCCATGCACATCTCTCAGATTTAGTGAGAGATGTTTTCCCTTTGTTTTTGACTGTTGTCTTGTTTTATTGTGAAGATCATACTTTGTGTTGGCTGGACCAACCATGTTTAATGTGTTTGACTTGTTGCATGTTTCATTCATGTTCACTACTGTTCTAAAGTTTGGGGTCACTTCGAAATGTCCTTGTTTTTCAAAGAAAAGCACATTTTTCAGAAATACAGTGTAGACATTATTAATGTTGTAAATGACTATTGTAGCTGGAAACGACTATTTTTTGTTATGGAATATCTACATAAGTGTACAGAGGCCCATTATCAGCATCCATCACTCCTGTGTTCCAGTGGCACGTTGTGTTAGTTGATCCAAGTTGGTCCTTTTAAAAGGCAGAGTTGCAAAGAAAAAGCCATATCTCAGACTGGCCAATAAAAGATTGAGATGGGCAAAAGAACACAGACACTGGACAGAGGAACTCTGCCTAGAAGGCCAGCATCCCAGTCGCCTCTTCACTGTTGACGTTGAGACTGGTGTTTTGCGGGTACTATTTAATGAAGCTGCCAGTTGAGGACTTGTGAGGAGTCTGTTTCTCTAACTAGACACAAATGTACTTGTTCTCTTGCTCATTTGTGCACCGGGGCCTCCCACTCCTC
Organism: Oncorhynchus tshawytscha; assembly: GCF_018296145.1. Taxonomy (NCBI): domain Eukaryota; kingdom Metazoa; phylum Chordata; class Actinopteri; order Salmoniformes; family Salmonidae; genus Oncorhynchus; species Oncorhynchus tshawytscha. The sequence goes on from NC_056447.1 coordinate 39,753,959, forward strand.
TTTCTATTCTGATTAGAGCCAGTTTGCGCTGTTCTGTGAAGGGTGTAGTACACAGCGTTGTATGAGATCTTCAGTATCTTGGAAATTTCTCACATGGAATAGCCTTCATTTCTCAGAACAAGAATAGACTGATGAGTTTCAGAAGAAAGTTCTTTGTTTCTGGCCATTTAGAGCCTATAATCAAAGCCACAAATGCTGAAGCTCCAGATACTCAACTAGTCTAAAGAAGGCCAGTTTTATTGCTTTTTTAATCAGCACAACAGCTTTCAGCTGTGCTAACATAACTGCAAAAATGTTTTTCTAATGATCAATTAGCCTTTTAAAATGATAAACTTGGATAAGCTAACACAATGTGCCACTGGAACACAGGAGTGATGGTTGCTGAAAATGGGCCTCTGTACTCCTATGTAGATATTCCATTTTAAAATCTGACGTTTCCAGCTACAAGAGTCATTTACAACATTAACCATGTCTACACTGTATTTCTGATCAATTTGATGTTATTTTAATGGTCGATAAAATGTGCTTTTCTTTCAAAAAGGACATATCTAAGTGACCCAAAACTTTTGAACAGTAGTGCAAGGCTGTGTGTGGTTTGTTTTCCATTTGTGTTGTGCATGCTGTTCCAAAAGAAACGCTTTTAAAAAACAATGAAACCCAAGTTGCATGTGTCCTAAGTTACTTAATACTGTGGTATTCTATCGCCATGAGTATAACATGCAACTGATTAAGAAGCAAAACATATTTCATTCTCACATAACATCTGCTTATCATTCTAATTTTCCCCTGAAAGTATTTTGTAAAAATGATAATTACGTATTTTGCAGAGCACACAATTCCTCTGTATATGCTGTTTATTTCTTAATACAGTTATCTTAGCAGTGCTGTTTCATCCAGGGGGGTTCATTTGTTTTCATAGGCTGCTACAGTAATGCAGTGATGTCTGAATACGTTAAGTACCAGATGCAACCACACGGTGGTGCCATCTCATTACAAAATACCATGTGGTGAGCTTCATTCACTTCTAAACAAAGAGAACTCTCTGTTGAAAGTGAGGTCATCACTCTTGTAAGAGGGGTGAGTGTGTGTTTGAGTAAATATGTAGTTCACAGGAGATAGGTGGCACCTTTTATTGGGGAGAACAGGCTCGTGGTAATGACTGGAGCAGAATCAGTGGAATGGTATCAAATACATCAAACATGGTTTCCAGGTGTTTGATGCCATTACATTTGCGCCGTTCCAGACATTATGAGCCGTCCTCCCCTCAGCAGCCTCCACTGGTGTAGTTGTGTGTGTGGCATCATTTAGCCTAACACAGATACTTGAGAATGTACAAAATGTTCTCCCTTTAAACATTTTAGACCCTGGCAACAATGAGGGAGTGAGGAGAATGTGTTAAGCATGAATGGATGAATGTGCATCTGTAGCCTCCAGGCATCAATGTCATGTGTCGTGATAAACAGTGATAAACAGTGTAGGTGCATAACTGCTCATAAGAGATGTGGAATCAGCAAAGGTACAGTATCAAAACTTAAAACTGTACGCATTGTTACCAATGGAAACCCACTCCACTCACTACTAAGACAACCCAAGCCTATCATAATGTAGGCTACTGTTGGTTTCCAGTACATTTACATTGTTGCCTTTTTGAAGTGTGGTTGCTAGGACACAGACCCCCTAGAGCTCCCAGCCTCCCACTGTGTTTACCATCTCATTCACAGGGTTAGTAGCATTGACAGTAGCTAATGTGCTCCTATGTTGCACAAGCTGCACTTACAACAAAGTCGGCTCAGGTGCTTTAGCATGGTAGTACGGAGGGAGGGGTGAATGGGGATTGATGACTGATTTGGGTGACAGGTGTCAATGATATTGACTACCAGTCTGTCATGTACGATAGAACATTCCCTTGAGGGAATCCAATAGTAAAGAAATGTGAAGATACATGTTTCAAAATTGCCCTTTGAATGTAGTCTGCTACAGTACAGTGTTTTCACACCAGACAATACACTACCCATTACAATTGACTGAATATCATATTTCCATCATTTTCATCCCATGTGTGATCAAAGGTGTGATCTTTGAAGGAATATTTCACAATGTTTAGTTGGCACTAGTTTGTATCAAGCCTGTCTTGAGCATTCGGCCATAGGTTCTCATCGGCATCGCTCTAAATATCCTCTAAAATCTTTTAGCATGGCGAATCCAAGCCTGACATACAGTGACTGAGTGTTTAAAACATTAAGAACACCTTCCTAATATTGAGTTGCAACCCCTCCCCTTTGCCCTCAGAACAGCCTCAGTTCATCGGGGCATGGACTCCACAAGGTGTCGGAAGCGTTCCACAGGGATGCTGGCCCATATTGACTCCAATGCTTCCCACAGTTGTGTCAAATTGACTGGATGTCCTTTGGGTGGAGGACCATTCTTTATACACACGGGAAACTGTTGTTTGTGAAAAACACAGCAGTCTTGCAGTTCTTGACACAAACTGGTGTGCCTGGCACCTACTGCCGGGTAGCCTAGTGGTTAGACTGTTGGACTAGCAACTGGAAGGTTGCAAGTTCAAACCCCCAAGCTGACATGGTACAAATCTGTTGTTCTGCTCCTGAACATCTTCCACCTGTATTGTACTTATTTGTCTATTTGGATCCACATTAGCTTCTGCAGAAGCAGCAGCTACTCCTTCTGGAGACCACAAAACACACAAAATGTGACAAGTAACAAAACACTGATACATTGATAGACAAGGACAGTCACACAAATGTAACATACTGTACAATGATACAAACAATACAACTAAATACAAACAATACAACTAAAAAACAATACAACTAAATACAAACAATACAACTAAAAAACAATACAAACAATACAACTAAATAACAATACAACTAAAAAACAATACAACTAAATACAAACAATACAACTAAAAAACAATACAACTAAAAAACAATACAACTAAATACAAAAATACCACTAAAAAACAATACAAACAACACAACTAAAAAACAATACAAACAATACAACTAAAAAAGCAATACAAACAACACAACTACAAACAATACAACTAAAAAACAATACAAACAGTACAACTAAAAAACAATGCAAACAATACAACTATTGAAATAATGTATTGTATTATAGTGGTCCTGTATGTGGCTCAGTTCATAAGAGCATGGCACAAGCACCACCAGAGTTGTGGGTTTGATTCCCACTAGGGTCACATACCAAAATGTGTGGACTGTTGTCACTTTGGATATAAGTGTCTGCTACGTAAATTGCATACTGTATAATACAGTATGAAATTTGTATACTGTATGCCATCAAAACTACTTCATTTTGGATACATGTTTACTGTATAGGGGATGCATTTCTTTCTTGTTTTGGACTTTCTGGATTATTTACATATTAGTGTTGAATAAGACAAAGTATTACTGAACTGTAGGAGCTACAAACACAAGCATTTCAATGCACTTGCTGTAATATCTTCTTATCTGTGTACAGGACCAAAACACTTTAATTTTTATTTGATCTCTGATCTTGTCAAAAATGTACTGTGAAGTAAAATCATAATTGTTCTCATCATAGTACTACACCCTCCTTAGCCCAGCCCTGTCATCATGCTGCTTCTGCTCGGCGTCCTGTAGGGGCCAGGAACTCTGTAGTAATCCTGTCTGTCCTGGAGGGGCCTGGACCCTGTAGTAATCCTGTCTGTCCTGGAGGGGCCTGGACCCTGTCTGTCTGTGAGGTGGCCGTGGCAGACATGAGAAGAGGAGGAGAGAAGGCTGGGTCTATCTGGATCATGATGGGCTAATTACTGCCATAGTGCTGAGTGCTGGTGGGGAAGGAAAAGGAGAGCTCGCTAGAGCTGACAGCGTTACTGACTGCTCCGTTGTAGGAGGAGCCACCCCTCAGCTTGACGGATATTTCTCCTGACCTTGGAGAAAGCAGAGAGAGAGAGAGAGAGAGAGAGAGAGAGAGAGAGAGAGAGAGAGGCATACTTTCACAGCTCAAGCCTCACTGCAGATCTCTCTGTGTAATGCTGTTCTTCCTACAGGAGGAGGTGGAGGAGTGTGAGTGAGGGACTTGTCTGGCAGCCATCCCAGTCAAACAGTAATACAGAGGTAAGAGGGTCTCTTCACTGAGCCAAAGCACAGGATCCAGCACTGTAAGTCTATGTGTCATTCCTCTGTGACTGCCAATGTGATATGTAGCTGGTTGTGCGTTACTGTATAGAGTGTGCTGCTGTATGTTGTCAGCTCTGAAAGAGAACATTTATTAATAGATGCGACAGAGATGACAGTTGCTTAACAGAGACTGGGTAGGTGTCTTGATGCGCCATGCTTTTGTAACCATGGTGTGTGTGTGTGTGTGGGGGGTGTAGGCGTGTGTAGGTGCATGTATGTTGCTGCGTGAGCATGTGTGCTTGTGTGTGTTGGTGGGAGGGTGCGTGAGTCTGGCTCTGCGTGTGTGCTTGTTGTGCGTAGTTATGACTGTGTGTTGTTCTTGATGTGGCAAATGGTTTTGAAACCACTAATGAATAAGTGTGGTGTAATGATGACGATCTCTGGAATATATTGTTTATGTAATGCCATGTCTGTACAGACTTGTTGTTACTGTAGTGTAGGACATGCTCCTCGCCCCCTCTGTTTACTGCTTGGGTGATACATTTCAATGGTTAAATGTAACTATTTTGACATATTCCAATGAGATCATGTTGATTTACTGTATCATCAAAGATGTTGCCTGCTTGATATAAATCAACGCGAGCAGCTAGTGAGAGACACCACAGCAGCAGCACCACCAGCACAATTCTCCCAATGCAATATCTATCCATTACTTTCACTGGCAATACCCTGCTTCAGCCACTTAGTGGAAGCAGTACTGTGTATGATTTGAATACCACCATTTTGGGCCTCCCGAGTGGCGCAGCGGTCTAAGGCACTGCATCGATCCTGGGCTGTGTCACAACCGACCGTGATCGGGAGTCTCATATGGCGGTGCACAATTGGCCCAGTGCTGTCTGGGTTAGGGGAGGGTTTGGCCCAGCGCTGTCTGGGTTAGGGGAGTGTTTGGCCCAGCGCTGTCTGGGTTAGGAGAGGGTTTGGCCGGTGGGGCTTTACTTGGCTCATTGCAACCTAGCATCTCCTTGTTGCGTGCCGGGCGCCTGCAGGCTGACTTCGGTCGTCAGGTGAACAGTGTTTCCTCCGACATGTTTGTGAGCTGGCTTCATGGTTAAGCAGGCGGGTGTTAAAAAGCACGGTTTGGCCGGTATGTTTCGGAGCTCGCATTATGAGATAAGATCGAAATTGGGGAGAAAAAGGCAGTAACATTTTAAAATAATAAATACCACAATTTTACTAAATACCAGAGATTTAGAACTGACTAGGTAGAGCGTGACAGGGTGCTCCGTACATCAAATACCTCTGTGTTTGTTTGCCCAAACACCAGACTGAGCCCTCTGTTGCCACAGCTATTCAGTTTAGAGGCCTCCCGTCTCCTCTTCTTCTCTTCTTCTCTTCCCCTCATCCTTTCTTTTCTTTTCTCCTCCCTTCTTCTCTTCTCCTCTGCTCTTTCTCCTCCTCTCCTCTTTCTCCTCTCAAAGCTCTCCTCATCCTGCAGTGATATTGTCTGCTATTGTCAGAGCTACACATGAGTTACATATCCTTTCCCTCTTTCACTCCCTCCCTCCCTTCCTCATCCTAACCCTGGCCAGCTATGCAGGTTATCTCTACTCTGTTATTGGGTCATATTTCTCATTTTTATGGCCGACGTGATGTGCATTCTGGGAGCGTTCAGGAGTGCCGTGGGTGGAGCTGTTACTAAAGGCTGTGTTTGGAGCTGGGTGGTATTGATACAGCCCCACAAGACTCTACAGTACACTACACACTGCAGAACATAACCACACACACACACACTGTAGAACACAACCACACACACTTCATGGATGGCTGGAAATTACATCTTACCCATGAGAGAGAGAGAGAGAGAGAGAGAGAGAGAGAGAGAGAGAGAGAGAGAGAGAGAGAGAGAGAGAGAGAGAGAGAGAGAGGAGAGAGAGAGAGAGAGAGAGAGAGAGGAGAGAGAGAGAGAGAGAGAGAGAGAGAGAGAGAGAGAGAGAGAGAGAGAGAGAGGGAGAGAGAGAGAGAGAGAGAGAGAGAGAGAGAGAGAGAGGAGAGAGAGAGAGAGAGAGAGAGAGAGAGAGAGAGAGAGAGAGAGAGAGAGAGAGAGAGAGAGAGAGAGAGAGAGAGGACAGATTATTATTCACTTATAACTCATTGTATCACAATTCCAGTGGGTCAGAAATGTACACACACTAAGTTGACTGTGCCTTTAAACAGCTTGGAAAATTCCAGAAAATGATATCATGGCTTTATAAGCTTCTGATAGGCTAATTCACATCATTTGAGTCAATTGGAGGTGTACCTGTGGATGTATTTCAAGGCCTACCTTCAAACTCAGTGCCTCTTTGATTGACATCATGGGAAAATCAAAGGAAATCAGTAAAGACCTCAGAAAACAAACTGTAGACCTCCACAAGTTTTGTTCATCTTTGGGAGCAATTTCCAAATGCCTGAAAGTACCACGTTCATCTGTATAAACAATTGTACGCAAGTATAAACACAATGGGTCCACGCAGCCGTCATACCTCTTAGGAAGGAGACGCGTTCTGTCTCCTAGAGATGAACGTACTTTGGTGCGAAAAGTGCAAATCAATCCCAGAACAACAGCAAAGGACCTTGTGAAGATGCTGGAGGAAACAAAATTATCTATATACACAGTAAAACGAGTCCTATATCGACATAACCTCAAAGGCCGCTCAGCAAGGAAGAAGCCACTGCTCCAAAACTGCCATAAAAAAAAGCCAGTCTACGGTTTGCAACTTCACATGGGGACAACAACATTCTGACATTTCACATTTTTAAAATAAAGTGGAGATCCTAACTGACCAAACAGGGAATTTTTACTTGGATTAAATGTCAGGAATTGTGAAAAACTGAGTTTAAATGTATTTCGCTAACGTGTATGTAAGCTTCCAACTTCAACTGTATGTTAACACTGGCAAAGCAAGTTAAGTTGATAATTAACTCAAGTGAAATAAACAATACAAATTAAAAGTAAACATTACACTCACAGAAGTTCCAAAAGAATAAAGACATTTCAAATGTCATTTTATGTCTATATACAGTGTTGTAACAATGTGCAAATTAGTTAAGTACAAAAGGGAAAATAAACATAAATATGGTTTGTATTTACAATGAATGCTGTTTGTTCTTCACTGGTTGCCCTTTTCTTGGGGCAACAGGTCACAAATCTTGCTGCTGTAATGGCACACTGGTGTTTATCAAAGTTTGGTTTCTCTCTTTCTCTCCCTCTCTCAATATCTCTCAATTCAATTCAATTAACATTGAAGCCTCTCCCTCCCCCTCACCCCCTCTCTCCACCCCCCCCTTCTCTCCTTCTCCCCCTCCCCATCCTCTCTGTCTCTCTGCTGACCAGTAGTGTATCAGTGGGGCACAGTGTGATATTGTGCAGCTCTGTGACCGTGCTGAGGGGGAGGCAGTTCTCAGCAGTTCTCACCTCGTGATGAGGTCGGCGTGAGTGAATAGCTGTCATTGATAAGAGCCCAGGGCCATTTGTCCAGCAGGCAGCTGCCCCTTACTTCAGACATTGATCCTAGACATCAGCTGTGAAAACACAACCCAGGCCAAATGTTTCTTCCCAGGCCACAATTGATGATTTAACTCTCACATTCATAAATATAAACTAGCTATGGCTATTGCAGACTTAATATTGCTTTGAATATTAAATCGGCTGATGTTCACATACTTGATTTGTATGATGATCCAATCACACTGTTAGGAAACTGAATATTAAAGCATTACTGATGTATGTATATTGTTGTATTATTGACAGGATATCCCATCCAGGCCTGTTGTTTAGAGGAGGAGCAATGTTTAACATTGTAAAACTACAGCCCTACCTGTAATAATCTTCCTTTGCTTGTTGACAGGCTTGTTGACTTTTGAGTATGTGGCTTAACTGCCTGTGCCAGCATGGACTATGCTTTAGTTATAGCCTACATTCATTTCTATGAGTATAATCTTTTGTCAGGCAAGGCCACTCTGCATAGCTGTAACCTTCCATTACTCTGTGCTGCTTGTGTGTGGACAGGCTCCAACCAAAGACTATTAATCATTCCAGAACTACCATCCTTTGTCTGAGGAACAGGAAGCCACTGAAACCCAGAGAGCCTGCCCTACACTGTTTGGGGTTTTCTATGTATTGCTGTGAGTCTAGCCTCTAATGTTCTTTATTTCTTTCATTTTTATCCAGTTATATTGCCCTTGAGAGGGAGAGTGGTGAGAGAGATGAACAGTAATTCATTTTACATGATAATGGTCTTTCTCTAGCTGGAGATGTCATGGGGTTAGGAAAGAGGCCTACTTTTGAAATGTTCATCAAGCAAGAAGAGACATCAAGACCTGCAGATTCCTTGACATCGATGTGCAAATCAGCATTTTGAGAGGTTCTATCTGCAAAAAGATGATTCTGAGATAATTGGCTTTGAAGTTTCAAACCCTCATTGGTTTTAATGGTGTCAGGAATTTTTCATCTTGTATTCTTTTGAACTTAACATAAATTGGGGGTATTTAGAGTACTATATAGGTTAACATTGAACAGAACAAGGCCATGTCAACAACTCAATTTTGATAAAAATGTATAGTTCCAAGCTTTCAAATTTTGTCAGATGTGCGAACAGCAATATGTGATGTCATTGAGTAGTTGATGTGCTGTGCTGCGGTATGTGTGCAGGTTGGTTTCCTCTAGGAGAGCAGATCAGGACCTTTCTTTCAGATCACTGTCTGGCTACCTGATCTTCACTGAATGAATCCTTGCTACAGGCTGAGAGCCAACATTGTCATCTCTGAGGTTATACTGTTGATGTTGCACGGTTGATCACACACTGACCATTACACACATGAACAAACTATAATGTTAGACGAGTAGCGCTTTCACCTGAGCATGAGTCTTTTTCTGCTCTCCCCCACTCTGCTTGGACATGCTATGAGATGAGACCGTTTTCAATAACCACAGTCAGGTTGGTGCCAATATCTTATTGAAATGCTGCTCAAACACAAAGTGAGCTTCCTCAGCCAACAACAACCAAAGTACCAGCAGAGAGCACTGGCAGCTGGCTTCTTCTCCAGTCACAGTAGACAAAGCACCGCCAGCTCACTCTGTGTAGACTGGCATGGAGGATGATGTCAAATTAAATAGCCCAGTTGCTTTGATGTGTCTGAAATTTGACTCTCCAGTGCCTCTGCTGTCGCCAGTAAAACCTGAACGATGGATGAGTGCTAAAATAGTGAAGATACGATCCTCTCCGGTCATACATACTGTATAAAATTCCTATGGTCTTTATTGAGTCGACATGGTTTGTTTAGTATAGTAATTTGTTTACCTTACAGACTCTTTATTGCAGCCATGAGCCCTTGATCAGAGGGCAAAAGCAGATTTTAACCAGAAAATGTAATAATTCCCCTTTCAACACTAGCATGCCGACCTGGACCAAACTGTGCTGGTTCAGATATGTCCTTTTCACATTGTCCATTCCAGCCCGGTGCAGCAACTATGGTGGATGGAGTGAAAGTTATGAGGAGACTATCAAGGCACAAGCCGAGACCCAAATGCAGACACAGGAGGCAGATGTTTGGAGTCTTACAATGTTTGTTAATCCAAAGGGGTAGGCAAGAGAATGGTAGTGGACAGGCAAAAAGGTCAAAACCAGATCAGAGTCCAGGAGGTACAGAGTGGCAGACAGGCTCATGGTCAAGGCAGGCAGAATGGTCAGGCAGGTGAGTACAAAGTCCAGAAACAGGCAAGGGTCAAAACCAGAAGGACCCGAAAAAATGACAATGCAAAACGCAGAAGAATGGGAAAAGAGGAGACAGGAGGAATGAATGTCATGAGGAGACAGGAGGAGTGAATGTCATGAGGAGACAGGAGGAATGAATGTCATGAGGAGACAGGAGGAGTGAATGTCATGAGGAGACAGGAGGAGTGAATGTCATGAGGAGACAGGAGGAGTGAATGTCATGAGGAGACAGGAGGAATGAATGTCATGAGGAGACAGGAGGAATGAATGTCATGAGGAGACAGGAAGAGTGAATGTCATGAGGAGACAGGAGGAGTGAATGTCATGAGGAGACAGGAAGAGTGAATGTCATGAGGAGACAGGAAGAATGAATGTCATGAGGAGACAGGAAGAGTGAATGTCATGAGGAGACAGGAGGAGTGAATGTTATGAGGAGACAGGAGGAGTGAATGTCATGAGGAGACAGGAGGAGTGAATGTCATGAGGAGACAGGAGGAAAGAATGTCATGAGGAGACAGGAGGAATGAATGTCATGAGGAGACAGGAGGAGTGAATGTCATGAGGAGACAGGAGGAGTGAATGTCATGAGGAGACAGGAGGAGTGAATGTCATGAGGAGACAGGAAGAGTGAATGTTATGAGGAGACCGGAAGAATGAATGTTATGAGGAGACAGGAAGAGTGAATGTTATGAGGAGACAGGAGGAGTGAATGTCATGAGGAGACAGGAGGAGTGAATGTCATGAGGAGACAGGAGGAATGAATGTCATGAGGAGACAGGAGGAGTGAATGTCATGAGGAGACAGGAGGAGTGAATGTTATGAGGAGACAGGAAGAGTGAATGTCATGAGGAGACAGGAAGAGTGAATGTTATGAGGAGACCGGAAGAATGAATGTTATGAGGAGACAGGAAGAGTGAATGTTATGAGGAGACAGGAGGAGTGAATGTGATGAGGAGACAGGAGGAGTGAATGTGATGAGGAGACAGGAGGAGTGAATGTTATGAGGAGACAGGAGGAGTGAATGTGATGAGGAGACAGGAGGAGTGAATGTCATGAGGAGACAGGAGGAGTGAATGTGATGAGGAGACAGGAGGAGTGAATGTCATGAGGAGACAGGAGGAGTGAATGTGATGAGGAGACAGGAGGAGTGAATGTGATGAGGAGACAGGAGGAGTGAATGCCATGAGGAGACAGGAGGAGTGAATGTTATGAGGAGACAGGAGGAGTGAATGTTATTAGGAGACAGGAGGAGTGAATGTCATGAGGAGACAGGAGGAGTGAATGTCATGAGGAGACAGGAGGATGAATGTCATGAGGAGACAGGAGGAGTGAATGTCATGAGGAGACAGGAGGAATGAATGTGATGAGGAGACAGGAGGAGTGAATGTGATGAGGAGACAGGAGGAGTGAATGCCATGAGGAGACAGGAGGAGTGAATGTTATGAGGAGACAGGAGGAGTGAATGTTATTAGGAGACAGGAGGAGTGAATGTCATGAGGAGACAGGAGGAGTGAATGTCATGAGGAGACAGGAGGAGTGAATGTCATGAGGAGACAGGAAGAGTGAATGTGATGAGGAGACAGGAAGAGTGAATGTGATGAGGAGACAGGAAGAGTGAATGTCATGAGGAGACAGGAAGAGTGAATGTGATGAGGAGACAGGAGGATGAATGTGATGAGGAGACAGGAAAAGATAATGTCATGAGACAGGATGAGTGAATGTTATTAGGAGACAGGAGGAGTGAATGTGATGAGGAGACAGGAGGAGTGAATGTGATGAGGAGACAGGAAGAGTGAATGTGATGAGGAGACAGGAGGAGTGAATGTCATGAGGAGACAGGATGAGTGAATGTGATGAGGAGACAGGAGGAGTGAATGTGATGAGACAGGAGGAGTGAATGTGATGAGGAGACAGGAGGAGTGAATGTCATGAGGAGACAGGAGGAGTGAATGTCATTAGGAGACAGAAGGAGTGAATGTCATGAGGAGACAGGAGGAGTGAATGTGATTAGGAGACAGGAAAAGATAATGTCATGAGACAGGATGAGTGAATGTTATTAGGAGACAGGAGGAGTGAATGTGATGAGGAGACAGGAGGAGTGAATGTGATGAGGAGACAGGAAGAGTGAATGTGATGAGGAGACAGGAAAAGATAATGTCATGAGACAGGATGAGTGAATGTTATGAGGAGACAGGAGGAGTGAATGTCATGAGGAGACAGGAGGAGTGAATGTCATGAGGAGACAGGAAGAGTGAATGTCATGAGGAGACAGGAGGAGTGAATGTCATGAGGAGACAGGAGGAGTGAATGTCATGAGGAGACAGGAGGAGTGAATGTGATGAGGAGACAGGAGGAGTGAATGTCATGAGGAGACAGGAAGAGTGAATGTGATGAGGAGACAGGAAAAGATAATGTCATGAGACAGGATGAGTGAATGTTATGAACATGTGTGGTATTCCCTGTGATTCTTGTTGAGATGTTAGAAGAGGAATGTACTGTATATGGCCATATATCATCATTAAACTGCATGTTTTTATCATGACATAATACTTCTGACACTTCATGTTGAGCTGTTGAAAAATGTGTTTGCTGTTCTGTTCAGCGTGTTAGTAGCTGAGGAAACTGTCAAGGTGGTGACATTTTTTCTGACAACTCACAGACTTGAGTGGTTGCCCTTTAGGAGTGAAATGTTCGGACCGTTTTTCATGGGCAAAAGGCTTGTTATTCTGAGACCGAATGGAGACCATATGATTATCTGATTACTGTATTGACTGTTGAATGTTATATGGCCTATCTGGTTTCTGTTAAACAATGCAGTCATCATTTATGGGATGATGCTTTGGTCACACACCCAATAAATGAGTCACTGCATGTGAGAATGAGTCTGTATCATATTCATATAAATGTCCACAACCCTTTTTTGTTGACTAAAGTCTATCTGTAACAGTTTTCTTCCTGGGAAGGAGAGGAGGACCAAAATGCAGCGTAGTTCGTGTTGAACATGTTTAATAAAAGATGATAACATGAACACTACACAAATACAAAATAACAACTGTGGCAAAACCCGAAACAGTCCTATCTGCTGCAGAGACAGGAAACAACCACCCACAAACCCCAACACAAAACAAGCTACCTAAATATGGTTCCCAATCAGAGACAATGACTAACACCTGCCTCTGATTGAGAACCATATCAGGCCATACATAGAAGCGGACAAACTAGACACACAACATAGAATTCCCAACCAGCTCACGTCCTGACCAACACTAAAACAAGGAAAACACAAAAGAACTATGGTCAGAATGTGACACTATCAAGCTTCTGGCTGGAGGACGAAGTGCCATATGTAGTTGTTGTTATGAGCATGACCAGTATGGCATTTAACATTATTTGTCATGGAAAAGTCCTAAGATGTTCCACTGTATTTCCCTGTGGAGTAGTCAATCAGTTGTCTTATCATTCTAACCTTTTTCATATGGAGGTGGTCATGCATCACCTTGGAATATGGCTTTAGTGAAGTTTAAGGACAGATTGTGTGTGTGTGTGTGTGTGTGTGTGTGTGTGTGTGTGTGCGCGCTTCAAGACAAGAGGTTAGGGGGAGGAGGTCGTGGCAAAAACAGATGCCAGGCCAAGGGGTTTGAGTTGGTTCAGATATGTATGCACGCAGTGGTGTGGAGGTTGGATCACACACACCGCACACACCACACACACACACACACACACACACAGTGACTGGTGTGTAGCGGGTCCAGCTGTCTTCATCACTCTGTCTGACAGACGAGGTGTTAGTTACACAGCCTCCTCCAGTAGGGGGAAGGAGAGTTACCAGGGACCTTTTGACCAGGGCCCTGTTTAAAAGTAGTGGACTATAAAGTGCATAGGGTGCCATTTGTGATGCATCCAGAGAGAGAGGACTCCCAGGATAGAGGAGACTGGGACAGGGGGATTCCAGCTGAGCACTCCTGCAGGTAAAACACATGAGGAATAAAGTGGTGAATTGACTCACACTAGGCAGGATGGGAAATATTGAAGCATATAGTGAATGAAAGATTATTATACATTTATTTAGCCTTAATTTGCCCATGCAGACCCTGTAAGATGAGAAATAAAGTTATTTTCAAGGGTGACATGGTGCATATGTCCTTTGCTGAGCTCCCCCTGGAGCGCGTTAGGGTGGTGTTTGGGCGTGGCTTTGGCAGAGGACTGTTCCCTCCCTCAGCAGGAGACCCTGGTTTCAGCTCAGGCCTCCCTCCTGAAAAGAGACACATTGCTTTGAAGCATCTAGTTATCAAGAATTGGCTAGTTTGTGTTGAAGGTGAAAAATGGGCTCATCTCTTGTAGCCCAATAGAGTGACAGACCGTCACATTCCCTGCACTGTTATGATTGGATGGATTGATGGATCCACATTGACAGAAGAAGAACAGATCATCTAGGAGCTCTTCCCAAGCAGCCACTTCCCTCTCTCTGAATCTGAACATGGCTGAACAAAAGCAATGCGGTCAAAGTTCAGGAGTGATGTCATGATCAGAGCATGAGCCAAACATGATTCATCGACACAGAGGGAGAGAGAGATCGTAAACCTCAATTCTGAGGTCATACTCCTTAGGCAAGAACAGAGCCTGCCTCACACGGCCTGCCTCACACGGCAGGCCTCACACATCAAGCCTCACACGGCAGGCCTCACATGGCAGGCCTCACATGGCAAGCCTCACATACACATTTACAGTTTTACATTTTAGTCATTTAGCAGTCGCTCTTATCCACAGTGACTTACAGTTAGTGTATTTATCTTAAGGTAGTGAAGAGAGAAAACTGCATATCACAGAAAACAAAGGCAGCAAAGACAATGCTCGTAAGAAAAGACAAGAGCAAGTGTTAGTTCAAGAAAGTCAAGGCACGCTCGTACACACACACACACATACACACATTGTCACGTTCTGACCTTAGTTATTTTGTTATGTCTTTGTTTTAAGTTGGTCAGAGCGTGAGTTGGGGTGGGTTGTCTATGTTCGTTTTTCTATGCTGTGTTTTGCGTTTGGCTGGTATGGTTCTCAATCAGAGGCAGGTGTCGTTAGTTGTCTCTGATTGAGAATCATACTTAGGTATCCTTTTCCCACCTGTGTTTAGTGGGTGATTGTTTTCTGTCTTTGTCACCAGACAGGACTGTTTTGTTTAGTGTCAATCTCTTTCTTATGTTTGTTTTTGTGTTCTGTGTTTAATAAATTCATCATGAACACGTACCACGCTGCCCATTGGTCCTCCGATCCTTGCTACTCCTCAGACGAGGACGACGAACGTTACACACTCAACACCAGCCTTAACACTTCCAGCTATTTACAGACTCAATATGCAACCTCTCATGACCCAACATGGAAACAAATCATCTAAACAAAAGATGTGAATAGCATTCATTGGTAATCGCTGGTAGGCTCGAATGTCTCACTGCATTGACTAAGTAAAACACACTTGTCTTTTTCTGGGCTGTAACTAACGGAGACTTTCCATCAGCATCTAATACAGTCTGTTGTGTCAACTTCCAGTGTCAGTTTCTGCTGGGTCTTATTGGATGCTTTACAAGATTGTGGCCAATCCAGACTCTGCAAGGGAAGCATTCTCCTGATTAGTTGACAATCATCTGTCCAAGCAAACCAATCATCTGTCAGACTGGATCCACTGTATGGACAGAATATATTATGGTGGAACTGATGTGCTCTGTAACATACTGTAGTTGACACTAACATAGTTGGCACGAACGTAGTTGACTGGGGACAGTGAGGAGCTGGTGGCTACAACATCTAGCTAATTCACCATGAAGACTATTGACCTCTCCCTCTGGCAGTGCAACATCCTACTTTCAGAACCGTTAGTAGAAACAGGTTTGTTAGTGAGAACTTTACCGAGCTATGGTCATATTTTCAGAACCGTTAGTAGAAACAGGTTTGTTAGTGAGAACTTTACCGAGCTATGGTCATATTTTCAGAACCGTTAGTAGAAACAGGTTTGTCAGTGAGAACGTTACCGAGCTATGGTCATATTTATATCCAAGTCCATTGGAACAAGTGTGAGAGGCCCCTCACATCAAAGCATGATGGTATTATTTCATACCCTCTTAAAGCAGAAGTAGAGGATGTGGAATGTCAATGAGCTGAGAAAAAAATGACACGCAAGGCCTCCTCAGCGTGAAATCATACCCTCACTTGGGATTATGTGAATATCTGAACAATTACATCATTTCTGTTCTCAGTACTGCTGTGTGTGTGTGTGTGTCACTTGTGGTTGTGTGAATGTGTGAACAATTACATGTTTGTGTTGTGTGTGTGTGTGTGTGTGTGTGTGTGTGTGTGTGTGTGTGTGTGTGTGTGTGTGTGTGTGTGTGTGTGTGTGTTCTGTTCCAATCTGCTTTTCATTGGACAATTAGATCCCTTTGGCTGTAATGATGTTCATGCTATAGCTTGTTTCCTCTCATAACCTTGGGGATACGTAAGGGGTTCAATCATGATCTGTTGTTTATAGAGCACTAGTTGTTTTAAACAAGATACAGTACTAAACTTCTGCCATTGATGAGTTGTACTGTTGTGCTGCCAAATATAGATTTCATTGACCACTCTTTCCTAGATTTTGTGTTTTGCTTATCCATCATCTACTGTAAACAAACATACTTCTCATTCTTCAGTTCTTTAAATAGAGCAATATAATTAGTTGAATGGGCAATAATGTAATACAGATCTTCTTTATTGGTACAATTCCTGCTTTACTTTCTGTCCTCCAGTCATATATTTGAATGGGGATTCCTGTTCTAGTCATTCTATTTCTATGAGTAGTGGATCCAATGCGTCATAAATCATGCCATCTTACATAAAGGTGTCAGTAACCCATGCAGTGATTAGGACAGAGAGGCATCTTGGGACTAACTGCTTCTTCATGTCTCTTACAACTCAAGAGTTCTCAATAGCAGTTTCACACTTGTTGCTCACTTTGACTTAATTCATGCAGAATGCTGGGTGCTCCACCCTGATTCCTGTACTGGATGATCCAGTGGAGTGTGAAAAATCAAATCAAAGTTTATTTGTCACGTGCGCCGAATACAACAGGTGTAGGTAGACCTTACAGTGAAATGCTTACTTATTGGCTCTAACCAATAGTGCAAAAAAGGTATTAGGTGAACAATAGGTAGGTAAAGAAATAAAACAACAGTAAAAAGACAGGCTATATACAGTAGCGAGGCTATAAAAGTAGCGAGGCTACATACAGACACCGGTTAGTCAGGCTGATTGAGGTAGTATGTACATGTAGATATGGTTAAAGTGACTATGCATATATGATGAACAGAGAGTAGCAGTAGCGTAAAAAGGGGTTGGCAGGTGGTGGGACACAATGCAGATAGCCCGGTTAGCCAATATGCGGGAGCACTGGTTGGTCGGGCCAATTGAGGTAGTATGTGCATGTAGATATGGTTAAAGTGACTATGCATATATGATAAAAGAGAGTAGCAGCAGCGTAAAGGAGGAGTTGGGGGGCACACAGTGCAAATAGTCTGGGTAGTCATTTGATTACCTGTTCAGGAGTCTTATGGCTTGGGGGTAAAAACTGTTGAGAAGCCTTTTTGTCCTTGACTTGTTACTCCGGTACCACTTGCCATGCAGTAGTAGAGTCTATGACTGGGGTGGCTGGTGTCTTTGAAAATGTTTAGGGCCTTCCTCTGACACCGCCTGGTGTAGAGGTCCTGGATGGCAGGCAGCTTAGCCCCAGTGATTTACTGGGCCGTACGCACTACCCTCTGAAGTGCCTTGCGGTCGGAGGCCGAGCAATTGCCGTACCAGGCAGTGATGCAACCAGTCAGGATGCTCTCGATGTTGCAGCTGTAGAACCTTTTGAGGATCTCAGGACCCATGCCAACTCTTTTTTGTTTCACTACACACCTGATGCAAATAATCAAAGCCTGATGATGAGAATAGGATTTGAATCAGATGTGTAGTGCTAGGGCAAAAACAAAAATGTGTACACGCTTCAGATCTGTGGTGATGATATAGACTACACCAACACACACACACACACACATACTCACGCACACACACACACACAGAGAGACCAGTGTAGAACTTCTGTCAGATTTGTAGCAGTTAGAAATGAAATGAATTAAACTCTCTTTACACAGTTAAAAATGTCTTGTAAGACTGGCGACTGGACATCTGTTCACAAAAGCAGCTCTGTAATATAGTGAATACAATGGCTTTATCATCCCCTGTTATTTTTCTCTCTAAACCACCACTTGATGCAATGCTTATTCAACACACAGTTTATGTGGATCATCCCTCTCCTCTGATTCTGTGATACGGCTGTTTGTATTTCTGGCCCGTGGGAAGTCTGAGTGGCAGTCGAAGTGTACATATGTGTGTGTGCGTTTGTGCGTTTGTGTACATGTTTGTGTGTGTGTGTGTGTGTGTGTGTGTGTGTGTGTGTGTGTGTGTGTGTGTGTGTGTGTGTGTGTGTGTGTGTGTGTGTGAGCATCTCTGCATGCCTCTCCAAAACAATGTAGTCCATTGGTGAACAGTGGTCCAGAGGTGGGGATCACAACCAAGGCTTTGCAGATGAGCAGCCTGTTCTCTCATCCTTCGTCTCCCAGTCAAGTTTAAAAGCCCCCTTTGTGCTGAGCCCAGATCACTTGTCACAACAGCTGCAGCCGGTTGTGTGTGTTTGCAGTACTCCATCAGCACGGGAAGGATGGCTGAGATTGTGAGTGACAGGATGATGGTAGTGGGGTTGGATAGGGATGACTGTGGGAATTCATACCTGATCCTAGATGTTTTCTTCATTCTCACGATACTCAACACTGTCCTCACTCCAGTTCATCATCCATAGGTATTCATGCTTTGCCTGGTTCCAGGTATGTTGTGCACACTGCACAAAACTCCTATGGTCATTGTCACACCAAATTAGCAAGACAGCACAAACAGATCTGGAAGTCATGCTAAGCTGTCAAATGATAGAGACTGCTGCTGCATCAATTACTTTACCACATCCCCACCAATCATTGAAGTCAGTCAGGTCAATTAAAGATTGATCTGTTATGGTACACTATAGTAGCTTGGCTAATGCGGCTCACATGGTTGGTACACAGCGAGGGAGAGCTGTGACACACTGGTCTGGACCATTTGTTGGTGCATAATTCACACAGAAATTGTTGTGAGCAATTTTTTTCCCCGGGGGGGTTGAGTCCTCTCGCTGTTTGGATTTGAAAATCCAACAGTTGCATTGGAAGGGGGCGGTGCTCAGGGGCTGTGTGTGGCTGTGCATGTGGGTGTTTGAGTGAGAAAGACACAGGGGAGAACCAATCAGTAAAAAAGCACATTCCCTTCATTACCAACGCATCGTGCCGACAACATCAAGGAGCCTTTCCAGACTCTGAAGTCAGGAAGACATCCACTTAGGTGTCAACCAGACTAACACTAGGTCACCAGTCATAGATCATAGAGCACCAGTCACCACAGAGCACCAGTCATAGACCATGGAGTACCAGTCACCACAGAGCACCAGTCATAGACCATGGAGTACCAGTCACCACAGAGCACCAGTCATAGACCATGGAGTACCAGTCACCACAGAGCACCCATCATAGACCATGGAGTACCAGTCACCACAGAGCACCAGTCATAGACCATGGAGTACCAGTCACCACAGAGCACCCGTCACCATGGAGAACCAGTCACCACAGAGCACCAGTCACCACAGAGCACCAGTCATAGACCATGGAGCACCAGTCACCACAGAACTCCAGTCACCACAGAGCACCAGTCATAGACCATGGAGCACCAGTCACCACAGAGCACCAGTCACCACGAAGCACCAGTCACCATGGTGCACCAGTCACCACAGAGCACCAGTCATAGACCATGGAGGACCAGTCACCACAGAGTCACCACAGCACCAGTCACCACAGAGCACCAATCATAGACCATGGTGCACCAGTCACCACAGAGCACCAGTCATAGACCATGGAGCATCAGTCACCACAGAGCACCAGTCACCAGTCACCCACAGAGCACCAGTCACCCACCAGTCACCACAGAGCACGGTCACAGCACCAGCACCAGTCATCACCACAGAGCACCAGTCACCACAGAGCACCAGTCATAGACCATGGAGGACCAGTCACCACACCAGTCATAGACCATGGAGTACCAGTCACCACAGAGCACCAGTCATAGACCAGGACCAGTCACCACAGAGCACCCATCATAGACCATGGAGGACCAGTCACCACAGAGCACTAGTCATAGACCATGGAGCACCAGTCACCACAGAGCACCCGTCACCATGGAGAACCAGTCACCACAGAGCACCAGTCACCACAGAGCACCAGTCATAGACCATGGAGCACCAGTCACCACAGAGCTCCAGTCACCACAGAGCACCAGTCATAGACCATGGAGCACCAGTCACCACAGAGCACCAATCATAGACCATGGTGCACCAGTCACCACAGAGCACCAGTCATAGACCATGGAGCATCAGTCACCACAGAGCACCAGTCACCACGAAGCACCAGTCACCACAGAGCACCACTCACCACAGAGCACCAGTCATAGACCATGGAGGACCAGTCACCACAGAGCACCGGTCACCACGGAGCACCAGTCACCACAAAGCACCTGTCACCATGGAGCACCAGTCACCACAGAGCACCAGTCACCACAGAGCACCAGTCATAGACCATGGAGGACCAGTCACCACAGAGCATCAGTCATAGATCATGGAGCACCAGTCACCATGGAACAGCAGTCACCACAGAGCACCAGTCATAGACCATGGAGCACCAGTCACCACAGAGCACCAGAGAGGCCCAAGAGAAGGCCCTAGCCCTGGGGACGAGGGAGACATACTAGTCCAGGCCTGGTTGTCTGTCTGTCTGGTGTGTGTGTGTGTGTGTGTGTGTGTGTGTGTGTGAGTAAGGTGTGTGTGTGTGTGTGTGTGTGTGTGTGTGTGTGTGTGTGTGTGTGTGTGTGTGTGTGTGTGTGTGTGTGTGTGTGTGTGTGTGTGTGTGTGTGTGTGTGTGTGAGTGAGGTGTGTTTGAGAGGTATTTGAGGTGTGATTGGTTATTGATCTTGGGACGAACTCGGATCCAGTTTTTTTGATTGTGAGAGTCATGGCTGCCATGTGTCTGATTCAAACACTGCACTCTGAAACCATGACCTCTGTCTGTTTTGCGCTGATAAAGTAAACAGGCTTGTGTTTAGTCTGAGTCTAATATAAAATTAAATATAATCTGTGAATATCCCTAATAACAAGATGTCTGCTGAGATGACCGTCAAGGCCTAGCATTGGTCAACATCTCATCATACAACTCTGATTATACAACATTGTTTTTTATACAAAGAAAGGTATGGCTATCGGGGTGCGCCTCCTTAGAACCCACAATACATCAAAGTGCTCTCCCTAACTTCCAGGCCAATATCTTGAATTGGAATGAATCCAGGCTACTTTCTGTGGTGTCCTTTAAGGCCATTGTCTAACCTGTAGCCACAAAGCTCTGAATGGTCTGTGAGAGAGTTTTAATAAAAGGCTCTGTCCAGAGCTGGGCTGTCATTGCTGCCTACGTTACCTACAGTATGTTAACACAGCCTGGCAGGGAATGGCTGACCATGCTTACATAAGACCTCCTCTGTCTCTCTCTCCCAGTCACTCTCCAGGCAATAGAGAGAGGGCGAGAGAGAGAGGGAGAGTGAGGTAGAGAGAGGGAGAGTGAGGTAGAGAGAGGAAGAGTGAGGTAGAGAGGGGGAGAGCGAGGTAGAGAGAGGGAGATTGAGGTAGAGAGATGGAGAATGAGGTAGAGAGAGGGAGAGCGAGCGAGCGAGAGCGAGGTAGAAAGAGGGAGAGCAAGGTAGAGGTGGTGGAGAAAGGAGGAGAGAGGGGACAAGTTGGCAGTGATCAAGAATGCAATTAATATTCTGTTCAAGGACAGACACAGAGAAAAAAAAACACTGGGTAGAGTGGGTAGTTTGTGTGAGAGCAGAGGACTACTCTCTCTCTCTCTCTCTCTCTCTCTCTCTCTCTCTCTCTCTCTCTGTGTGTCATCACATGCACGATTGGCTGGCTACACTGCATCACTGATATCGCCTGAGAGTAGACCACTAAAACCATGCATCACAAATTAATCAGTGT
This sequence comes from Oncorhynchus tshawytscha, assembly GCF_018296145.1. Classification (NCBI taxonomy): domain Eukaryota; kingdom Metazoa; phylum Chordata; class Actinopteri; order Salmoniformes; family Salmonidae; genus Oncorhynchus; species Oncorhynchus tshawytscha. The sequence goes on from NC_056447.1 coordinate 39,775,999, forward strand.
TTTAGTCATAAACAACATAAACACATACACACATACACAGGTGTGGGATCTTAATTTGACCTATATTTTTTGACAGCAAAATAATCCTGCAGCAACAGGATTTGAACGTTTAGTCCATAATGTTGCTTGATCGGTTGTTAGGCTATTAGCTGGCAAAAAGTAAGCTACATGAAAGGTGCAATACTGTTAATATAACTGTGTGTTAGTGTGGGTTTTCAGTGAATTTCTGAAGGTGTAGGAAAATTCTCAGCAACAAAATAGTGATCAAATTAAGATCCTAAATCTGTACAGGTCAAAGTGTTTCCATTATGTCATCAACCTCATGACATCTCCAGATGATGCATCCATCGCCTATATGGAAGTGAAGTGAACCATCAACTCAACATACCGCCTAACCTGACATCATGGATCAAGCATCTCAGACTAGGAAAGCTGATCTAGAATCATGTCTTCCTCTATCCATATAATCTTATTCAGTATGGTCTTAAAGGCTAAACTGATCCCAGAGATGCTATATGAATATGGAATTGTTCATCTCCATTCTAGGGCTATCATTCCAGTTTACTCCTCATCATGTCCTGAGTTGATATTAGCATTGACATGTTTATTGATGTGATTCACCTGTAATTCATTTAGGAGAATGGAACAAGACAATGACACAGTGACTCAGCTTCAGTCATTAGGTTGGATTAGACAGGGCATAACCCTATTATCATTCCTCTGTCTGTCTCTGTCACTGTACACACGCCATCTGCAAATAAACCCACATGGTATCTATCCTTAGTTTATTCTGACGGATAATTTGTCAGACATGCTCCAATAGATTTCTGTGGACAATGTGTGCTGTACTAGGAAAAGCAGTTGAAAGAGACAGGCACAGTCTTTCTGTGTGTCTGTGTGTGTGTGTGTGTGTGTGTGTTTGTGCTTTTGCATGCATGCTTGTGTCTGTCTGTCTGTCTGTCTGTCTGTCTGTCTGTCTGTCTGTCTGTCTGTCTGTCTGTCTGTCTGTCTGTCTGTCTGTCTGTCTGTCTGTCTGTCTGTCTGTCTGTCTGTCTGTCTGTCTGTCTGTCTGTCTGTCTGTCTAATATGTGTGTATGTGTGTGTGTGTATGTGTGTGTGTGTGTGTGTGTGTGTGTGTGTGTGTGTGTGTGTGTTTATGCTTGTGTCTGTCTGTCTGTCTGTCTAATATGTGTGTATGTGTGTACAGTATTCCACCATGTTTCTCTGTGTTCCCAGTGGAGTGAGGTCACCAACATTGTCTCAGCCAACAGGGCTGTGGATCCTCACGCAGCCCGCGGCGGGATGATCTGGTTGCCATGGTGACTGATTAAAGCCCTGTTTGCCAATCGGCGGGGTAGTGCCTTGAGTTGAAGCAGACGGTCAGCCTGTGATTGACCAGCTGAGAGAGGCACAAAGACATAAAACTTTGGTTTAATACATAGAACACACAAACAAATACACACATATGCACATACATACAGTATACATATAGTATACATATCATGCATAGCACACACACACATGCCCTAGCAAAACCACCCCAACACACAAGCAAGCACACATGACAGGATATATAGCCTGTCAAAATAAACGTCTGCTTCAACTGTATCTGCCGATTTATTTTGAATTATTGATATTGAACGATTGACTCTTAACTGCACCGTATAACTGTAGTTATATTGGATAGTAAGAACATGGACCCCCGTACTCCATCCACTGCTTGTTTGTAGAGTGTGACAGCAAGAGCGTCTATAAATCCTACTAAGACCACTCTCCTGTCCTGTCCCAACCTTGCTCTGCCACTGCCCTGTCCTCAACATGACATGAGTGGAGGAGGAACAGCTGCTCCTTATTCAATTAGTGTCCGCCGCCTGTCTCTGCTTCTGCTGCTGGTTGAGTTAGACTAATGCATCCTGATCAATACCCTGTAATGGGTTCTGCACGCTGGGAACAGCATGTGCTCTGAGTCTCTCTCTGTGCTCGACCATAAGACTGCTGGGAACCAGAGGGTCATATTCATTAGGGTGCACCGTAAAAAAAAACGTTTTGTTATTGAAAAAATAAAGTTCAGGTAGTTCAAGTCGGTTTTCTTTCATTTGGTTCCTAATAATACAACCCAGGATACTGAATGTGGGTAGAGGACACTCACCACAGAAAAACATAGAACTATGACATAGTTATTTAGAATACAGTGATGTTTTTGGTCACAATGACCTTCATCCGACATCATGAGAACCATACAATCTTTCTCAGTTACTCTGAACTCACCTGACTACTGAGCAGGACCTTTGACCCCTCCATCTAGGAGCATAACTGTAGAATGCCTCAGTTACCATGAACTCCTCGACAACCTCAGTCATTTTGTACAGGACTTATATTTAGGTATGGACCGTCCAACGTGGAGACATTACTAGGGGTCACCCAAGTCAGAACCACTTACCACAACCTTTGACCCCTCTGTCTTGAATAGGGTATATCTATTATTCCATCAGGCCAGATGTACCAATACCAGAGACCCATTAAAGGCCATGTGAGGATTGTGCCCAGTAAAGCCGTTCCCAGATCTGTATTGCTGTCTCAGCCCTGCCCTGCCACACCGCTTGTCTGAGGTCTACTTAGCACAGCCCTTAGAATGACTGGGACTGACTCTCTCTCTCTCTCTCTCTCTCTCTCTCTCTCTCTCTCTCTCCTCAGGCAGACTGGAGTTGATTATAGCGTGTTGTCTCAGGTTTAGTCTGGATAGCACAGGAGGAAATGAAATGTTCACGTTACAGGTCAGCCTGGATACACGTTGCTTAATATATTGATGGGATTCTGGGCACGAGTTACAATTTCAGAGAAACTGCATCTATTATGTCCTAATTCTGAAATCCCAGTGTACATACATATCTGATGGATGACTTAAATGACATAAGAACTGGTGGAATTTGTTTTAGTTTGAATAGATGATCTACTAAAACATTTGTTTAATTGTTGACTACCAGGAATTCTATCATTCATATTTGTAAGATGAGGCCCTCATGTCATAGGAGTGTTTGTTTAGCTTTAGTGATACCTTCTGTCCATAATGCTCCCATTAATTGTCATGTTCTGACCTTTATTTCCTTTGTTTTGTCTTTATTTAGTATGGTCAGGGCGTGAGTTGGGGTGGGCAGTCTATGTGTTTTTCTTTGTTGGGGTTTTGAGTTCAGCCTAGTATGGTTCTCAATCAGAGGCAGGTGTCGTTAGTTGTCTCTGATTGAGAATCATACTTAGGTAGCCTGGGTTTCACTTTTGAGTGGTGGGTAATTTAGTTCATGTTCACGTTTATTGTTTTGTATTTCATAGTGTTCAGTTTATGTCTTAAAATAAACGTTATGGACACTTACCACGCTGCGCATTGGTCCTCCGATCCTTCTCGCTACTCCTCCTCAGAAGAGGAGGAAGAATGCCGTTACATTAATGATGATACGTCTATGGGCCATGCCAGAGAACTCAGTCACACCAAACTTGTCAGCCCACATTGGTTTGGAGACTGGAGAAAAACAGCAGGTTGAAGGAGGGAAGGGTCACCTTGCATCATGTACTAATCCCTATGTCTTGCTCTATTGTGCCTTCTCAGTCTAATGAGCATTAAGGAGGTCACGGCCAGGATGACCCAAAACTCCTTGTCACTGATTCAGACTGTTTGGCAATTACATCTACATCAGATGTTTTATTTATTTGTTTTTTAGTGTGTGTGTGTGTGTGTGTGTGCACCTGTGCCCCACTAAGTAACACATAGTGACTGCAGCAGTACCCTTGTTCTCCACTCTGCAGTGAACAGTCCCAGGAGCAGGCCTGTGCAGTGTGCTCTCCATGCTCAGTGGCCCGTGACAGAGCTCCTGATGACTTGCCCATGATGAGCATGCCCATTAGTATCACTGCTGTTATTATCACACCAGCCCTTTATGATGCTCCAGCCTGGTCGCCCAGAGAGGGGCATGGCCATGTACATCAGACATGACAGACAGGGAGTGCAGCCATTAACCAACAAGCTAAGCCAGGCAGTGTCTCCCTATAGTTCCTATGTGGCCTGCAAATCCCCCACAGCCTACAACACTCTGGAGGCCCATTGTAGCACAGGTTCTGGGGTAACGCAGGGTCTCACAGCATATTGTCACACTGTTGCATTCCTGATCTGTCAGAGCTGGCTTAAACATGTATTAGTCAGACCTCTGTAAATACACAGTAGTGAGGATAGCCTGGTTGTGTTGCTCTGAGGCAAGGCTGCATGGTATCATACTGTGTGAGGGCCTCAATGGCGGTTGTGTGTTCATGTGTATTTGTGTGTGTGTGTGTGTGTTCTGTTCCAATCTGCTTTTCATTGGACAATTAGATCCCTTTGGCTGTAATGATGTTCATGCTATAGCTTGTTTCCTCTCATAACCTTGGGGATACGTAAGGGGTTCAATCATGATCTGTTGTTTATAGAGCACTAGTTGTTTTAAACAAGATACAGTACTAAACTTCTGCCATTGATGAGTTGTACTGTTGTGCTGCCAAATATAGATTTCATTGACCACTCTTTCCTAGATTTTGTCTTTTGCTTATCCATCATCTACTGTAAACAAACATACTTCTCATTCTTCAGTTCTTTAAATAGAGCAATATAATTAGTTGAATGGGCAATAATGTAATACAGATCTTCTTTATTGGTACAATTCCTGCTTTACTTTCTGTCCTCCAGTCATTCATTTGAATGGGGATTCCTGTTCTAGTCATTCTATTTCTATGAGTAGTGGATCCAATGCGTCATAAATCATGCCATCTTACATAAAGGTGTCAGTAACCTATGCAGCGATTAGGACAGAGAGGCATCTTGGGACTAACTGCTTCTTCATGTCTCTTACAACTCAAGAGTTCTCAATAGCAGTTTCACACTTGTTGCTCACTTTGACTTAATTCATGCAGAATGCTGGGTGCTCCACCCTGATTCCTGTACTGGATGATCCAGTGGAGTGCTAAAAGAGATGTCAGGAGAGCTTCGTGTAGTGAGAGGTCTTTCCTCTACACCAGTGGTTCTCAATCCTGGTCTTGGGGACACAACATTTTTGTTTTTGCCCTAACCCAACACACCTGATGCAAATAATCAAAGACTGATGATGAGTCTATGATTTGAATCAGATGTGTAGTGCTAGGGCAAAAACAAAAATGTGTACCCCTTTGGGTCCCCAGGACAAGGATTGAGAACCACTGATCTACACGCTTCAAATCCATGGTGATGATATAGACTACACACACACACACACACACACACACACACACACACACACACACACACACACACACACACACACACACACACAAGTGTAAAGCTTCTGTCAGATTTGTAGCAGTTAGAAATGAGATGAATTAAACTCTCTTTACACAGTTAAAAATGTCTTGTAAGACTGGCGACTGGACATCTGTTCACAAAAGCAGCTCTGTAATATAGTGAAGTAATGTAATGTAATGTAGTGAATACAATGACTTTATCATCCCCTGTTATTTTTCTCTCTAAACCACCACTTGATGCAATGCTTATTCAACACACAGTTTATGTGGATCATCCCTCTCCTCTGATTCTGTGATACAGCTGTTTGTTTTTCTGGCACACGGGAAACTGTTAAGCGTGGAAAACAGGATGGACCAAGGGCGTGTGCTTGACAGCTGTGGCGTGTGTCTAATGTTGGATGAGTCTGTACAGTCCACACACATGACATTTTTCTGTGACAGCCTGAAGTAGATGTGAGCCCCTACCACCCAAAGGCCTTCAATCTAAATGCAAAACAAGCGACTTTATTTAATGTGAAAATTATTTTAAAGAAACATCACATTGTAGAATATACTGGCTATGTAATGTTTTATAATCTTGCAAATTGAATTACAGGCTTCCATATTGTTCATCTGTCTGCCTTGGAGAAATGCAGAACCCATTGTCCTAACAAACACAGAACCCATCTTTACTACTGGGGCCTAACAGTCTGTCTGCCTCAGAAGAGAAATGGACAGCCTTGTCCACAAACACAGTATGTTTTACTACTGGGGCCTAACAGTCTGTCTGCCTTGGAGAAATGGACAGCCTTTCCACAGACACAGTATGTTTTACTACTGGGGCCTAAAGTCTGTCTGCCAGGATGGAGAAATGGACAGCCTTGTCCACAGACACAGTATGTTTTAATACTGGATGGTCTAACAGTCTGTCTGCCTTGTGAGAAATGAACAGAACCTTGTCCACAGACACAGTATGTTTTACTAAATGCAAAACAGTCTGTCTATTTTGGAGAAATTATTTTGTCCACAGATACAGTATGTTTTTAATCTTAAACTGGGGCACTCCAACAGTCTGTCTGCCTTGGAGAAATGGACAGCCTTGTCCACAGACACAGTATGTTTTACTACTGGGGCCTAACAGTCTGTCTGCCTTGGAGAAATGGACAGCCTTGTCCACAGACACAGTATGTTTTACTACTGGGGCCTAACAGTCTGTCTGCCTTGGAGAAATGGACAGCCTTGTCCACAGACACAGTATGTTTTACTACTGGGGCCTAACAGTCTGTCTGCCTTGGAGAAATGGACAGCCTTGTCCACAGACACAGTATGTTTTACTACTGGGGCCTAACAGTCTGTCTGCCTTGGAGAAATGGACAGCCTTGTCCACAGACACAGTATGTTTTACTACTGGGGCCTAACAGTCTGTCTGCCTTGGAGAAATGGACAGCCTTGTCCACAGACACAGTATGTTTTACTACTGGGTCCTAACAGTCTGTCTGCCTTGCTACAGTACTGCATTAGAAGTCAAAAAGGGCTGCATAATACATAACTATCAAGTGCTACGTTTGAGCGACCTCTGATTGGCTGTGACGGTCACTGTCCCAACAAGACCCTAGCCAGATCCAGCCAATCAGGAGACTATGTTCACTCTGGTAAACACAGATCAGAGATAACCAGACAGTTAATTAATTGTTTACTGAAAACCCTGGGAAGTTTAGCTAAACCGTATTCTAGAGTACACTGTTGTTTTGTGTATGTCTGTGTGGAGTGATCCTGACGTTGGGAAAACTGTTTTATTTGTTGTTGTGGTTATCAAGCTTGATTGCAGCCAGAGCTGATGGATCTGGCAGTGAATCACTAACATATCTCCTTGTCTGTGGAGAATAGTGGAACCACATGTTGTTGACTAAATCTAATGATTATTATTATTTGCTTCGATTCAAAGCTTCAGAAAGGAATGTCATTGGTCCATTACAGTATTCCATGTATACTGTAGGAAGCAAAAACGGTATTGAATGTGTATTTTACTATGAAGAATTGCATATGGATGCTCTGAGAGTAAGTATGTTCCTGGCAAAGACAACACAATGACCTTACCGATGTCCCAGAAACACTTCACGTCTCCTCCCTGGTTTGGCAGACTGGACCAATCACAGGCCATTATCTTTGCATCAGTGTCTGTGGTCTGGTTCATTCAGGGTGTATCCTGGACCGCTATCACAGTTTACATATGTCATCATTTGGAGGGACAGTGAAATAGACAGAGAGCCCCTCTTTCCAGATGGAGTGTAAAATACTCTCAACCCTCTTTCCAGATGGAGGGTAAAATACTCTCAACCCTCTTTCCAGATGGAGTGTGAAATACTCTCAACCCTCTTTCCAGATGGAGTGTAAAATACTCTCAACCCTCTTTCCAGATGGAGTGTAAAATACTCTCAACCCTCTTTCCAAATGGAGTGTAAAATACTCTCAACCCTCTTTCCAGATGGAGTGTAAAATACTCTCAACCCTCTTTCCAGATGGAGTGTAAAATACTCTCAACCCTCTTTCCAAATGGAGTGTAAAATACTCTCAACCCTCTTTCCAGATGGAGTGTAAAATACTCAACCCTCTTTCCAGATGGAGTGTAAAATACTCTCAACCCTCTTTCCAGATGGAGTGTAAAATACTCTCAACCCTCTTTCCAGATGGAGTGTAAAATACTCAACCCTCTTTCCAGATGGAGTGTAAAATACTCTCAACCCTCTTTCCAGATGGAGTGTAAAATACTCTCAACCCTCTTTCCAGATGGAGTGTAAAATACTCAACCCTCTTTCCAGATGGAGTGTAAAATACTCTCAACCCTCTTTCCAGATGGAGTGTAAAATACTCTCAACCCTCTTTCCAGATGGAGTGTAAAATACTCAACCCTCTTTCCAGATGGAGTGTAAAATACTCTCAACCCTCTTTCCAGATGGAGTGTAAAATACTCTCAACCCTCTTTCCAGATGGAGTGTAAAATACTCTCAACCCTCTTTCCAGATGGAGTGTAAAATACTCTCAACCCTCTTTCCAGATGGAGTGTAAAATACTCTCAACCCTCTTTCCAGATGGAGTGTAAAATACTCAACCCTCTTTCCAGATGGAGTGTAAAATACTCTCAACCCTCTTTCCAGATGGAGTGTAAAATACTCTCAACCCTCTTTCCAGATGGAGTGTAAAATACTCTCAACCCTCTTTCCAGATGGAGGGTAAAATACTCTCAACCCTCTTTCCAGATGGACTGTAAAATACTCTCAACCCTCTTTCCAGATGGAGTGTAAAATACTCTCAACCCTCTTTCCAGATGATTTTGTTGCTGCCATGAACAGTGGAATGAATGTTCTTTTCCAGCTTCCCAGCCACTAGCTAACTGCCCTCCAGTTGCTAGCTGCGCTTGGTCCAAGCCTCAAGATCAATTTTCTTGACTGTAAAATGGCTGAAAATGTAAAGCAGGTTGTTATCATTATGTAATCATGGCACTTATGCGGATCCAGCAGCCTGCCCTATGACGGTCGCTCGGGTTTCTTGCTTGTATCCCTCTTCAACTGCAGCTCTGGCAAGTTTATTTTTATGATAAAAGTAAGTGTGCAGTAATCTGTTCATTCAGGAAATTAATCTGGACCACATATTGTTAGATATGGTTGATCAGCGAATGCAAGGACAATCAATGCTGTTTTACCCTACTGCGAACAGAGGTCTTGGTCTGTGCTACAGAGTGTATAGACTCAATGAGTTCTGTAATAGGTGAGATCTGTCAAACGAATATTATAATATGCATCGTCAGGGTGTGTACGTGCTTGAGCATGTGATGTATTGTTTATCGTTCACAGACAGGTATCTAATGTACATTGTTCAAGTGTTTGCATTTGCACGCAGCGTAGAATATCACACATAGCTTTGAATGAAACAACAGCAGTGCATCTGTCTGGTTTCTCAAGCGATCTATACATAGCCTCTCTCCCAGTAAGCCTGTTTAAGGCTTGTCAAGCTCCCATATATGGGACAAGTGGTATGTCTTATTAAACATATGTTATTTCTGTACCCTGCCAGCTTGGAGCACTGGGGGTACATTTTGTGCCCAGCTCAGTAGTAGTAGACAGACAGACAGATACTTCTCAGATCTGTCAGTCAAGTCCTCCCTGTTGCCTTGGTGCATTAGCTCCAATTACCCCACTCCTCCTCAAGACTTCCCATTGTGTGTTTCTTTACAGTCGGCCCGGGAGCCCCCCCCCCCTTTGTGAGCCAGTGGGTGTGTGACGTTACCGCTGAGAGGAGGGGCCCCCTATCTCCTGTCTGGCCAATCCTCAAACTCGGCGACTAGGTCACATAAGAATCCCCCCTTTCAGGTTGCCATGGTAATGTGCACTGGACCAGGCAGCATCTTGCTGTGGTGAGAAGGGAAGACAAGAAAGGAGAGATAGAGGGAGTGGAGAGAACGAGAACAAACCACAGACAGAGGAATCACCTAAGCTCTTCAGCTGCTGCGCCTCTTCCCTCTGTAAGTACTGTCACCACTCTCTCCTACACATCCAGCACACTGAATTCATATTTGCTGCATGACTGATATTGTGAGTTTATCATTAGCAATGTCATACCTGGTAGATGCCTTTGAAGATTGCAGGGATGACATGGTGCATGTTTCCTTTGTTACATGTGGAATGTGTGTAGAGCTGTCTACCTTACGTGAGTCATTTGTTTGCAGGAGTCAGTGAGATCTCACAGTTGTTCTGTGTCTGTAATTTACAGATCTTCAGAGGGAAAGAAATGTCGTAAAAATTTTTTTAAAAAGGGGTGGTTTGGTTAGAGTGAAATTAGAGACAGTTAAATAATGTCACCTGCAGAGATCTGGATGGATCCCTCTCTGATGTTTCTTAATGACTGTTATCCTCACAGTAGGTTGTGAAACTCCTCTTTTCTATGAGCTCTCTTTATTAGCTCCTCGCCCAGCAAGGTTTCTCCCTCTGTCTCAAGTCAATTGGAGTCAGTCGATATCCTCGGGCCCCCTGTGGTTAGTTTAATTAGCAAACCCCTGCAAGTACAACTAGGGCAACCTGTTCCGACAGGATGTCCCCATATGTGGAATGTCCTTGGAGGGAGGATGGAGACAATTATGTTATCCTTCCCTATGGGAAGCACTACAGGTTTCTTCAAAGTCAAGCGGTTGTTGTCGTGGCTGAATGTATTTTTGGTCCTATGGAGTGACCTTGTCTTGTGCTGTGATGTGACAGGTGTGGTGTGGTAATTTTGTCATTATGCAATCAGTATTTAACCTAAGATATGTGAGAGCAGCAATTTGAAATGTTGTGAACCCTTGCCAATCAATATGATGTTGTAGGGTTGTTTCATAACATTACATAGCAAAACATTAATGTCGTAAAAGATCATTATTGCGTTATTATGCAGCGAACAAGCAATCTACACACTATGGTACAGTAATTTGTTTTATTGGACAGCAGGATTTTTCATAGAAGCTGGTTTCTCCTTTCTATCATAGCTCTGTAAATAGGAACTAATGTAATCGGGAAGTTCAGAGTTGTATGTTTACTTGACTTTACATTACTGAACTGGCTACTATTTTTAGCTGGACTGAGAGTCAGTGTGTGAGTTTTTGTAGACCCAGGAGCCCATGTGCCTGCCATTGTACTGTAGGCCTAACTAAACCTCTATTAGATCATCTGCATGATAAAACATTAATGGAGGCAGCAGTGTGTGGGATCAGGGCTCCAAAGTGTGACGAAATATTTTGTTGTGCGACCACAAGTTTTATTTTGAGAGCAGTGTGTGACTATGAAAAAATCTTCCAGAATATGTTGTAATGATAAGGGTTCACGCTGTACGGTTCTTTCCGAGTGCTCTAAAGAAAAAGACGAGTTCAGATTCGATAGCGCCATGGTTGCACCATTACTACAACGAAAATGGATTGCTTCTACCCCAACCAGGTCAAAAGATCTGGAACTGACACATATTAAAGGGCTACATTTTTATCTTACTATAGCTGATCGCAGGGACCGCATTTTACATACATGTGGTGGCCTGTTCTAAAACTACTTGCACGTCGTTAACCATTTGTTTACACTTTGTTCAGTTGTTACCTCATTGGCTGACAACCAGGTAACTTTACCAGTATATCCAAACATTTGGGGGCACACAAAGAAAGGAAAGGGGCTAGCTTCTTCAGGGGATAAATGATCATAGCAATGAATGAATGACAGATCTCTTGCATGTCATCATCGCAAGAACGTTTTTAAAGACAGTGTACAATTTCAACGTAATGCATCCCAAGAGAAAGGTGTATTTGCAGACCGCAATTAGGGGCCTTTTCTGATATAGGTGTTTCTTGATATCAAGTTACACCCATTGATGCTCGTCATTGGTCGTGGCTGTTTTTTTCTCATGAAGGACAACAGTTGTGAACCAACTGGAGCATTGTAGCTTAACCTAACCCTAACAGCTAATTATGCTTGTCCGAACATGTGGTCGGAGGCGCCATATGGATGGTGTGACGCAATTGCTGAGGCACGCAGAGGCCCAATTGAGCTCTTTTGCACGCCCCTCAACTTGTGTAACAATGCTGATGGCTCTGTATAGCTCTGCAGTGACATGATTGGTTGACGGTAGGGCGGGAGGTCCTGTATAAATACAAACTCACTTCCTTGACAACTTCCTTCACAACAGCTGTTCAGCGATGCCCTGAAAGGCGCTACATGGTCAATCTGACGTCTGCATTGGCGGTGCAGCAGAGAAGCCCAGTAGGAAATTGGTGCTTTTACACAATGTAGAAACCTAATATTCCACAAATAAAATAAAGAAATAAATAATATTTCAATGACAGGTATTCATATCAACATTTTAACTTGTATAATAAACGTATACAGTGTTAGCTTAGTACATATTAGTTTCTAGGGTACAAAATAAGCTAGAATTCATATAGGCTGTATCTCTATCAATTTTAAAAATCGTATTTTCTGATACTCCTAAATTTCATTTGGTACTCTTTAACTTTTGAAGTTGCAAGCACCAGTGCTACCAATGAAAATGTTTAATGTAGAGCCCTGTGTGTGATATCATTTTGCTTTTGTAAGAGGCATTTTTCTTCATGCTTTTTCCTGTGGATTTTACATTTTCTGACTCTAAAATGTTTTCTATTTTTAGTACTTTACTTGTGAGGTGACAGTTTTATCACTTTCGGTGGTGGTTGTCAGATACCATAGGCATTTAGTGTATTATAACATAGTTACCTGGTCATATATCTTGTCTCTCTTACTAGATAAAGGCAGATACTCTCCTGTCACCTCCTATCATTGGACACAGTGGACAGCCAAGCTGACTTCAATGTACAGGACAGATAGATAAAGGTTCTCTATCTCTGCCACTGAAATTGATACAGCACGAACTTCAACTTGAAATGTTGACTCGACGCTACGTGGCATGTGTGTGAGAGGCTAATTTGTAATTACCTTGCCACCAACCCGGTGGCTTTCTTATGGTATTGACATTGTTATCTATTATATCAGTGGACAGCTGATGTAAGAAATGTGTTAAGCTGAAAATATGGCCCTGGCTTTAAATTCTTATAACCAATTACAAATTAGCCTCTCACACACATGCCACGTAGCGTCGAGTCAACATTTCAAGTGTCTGCCTTTCTGGGACATAGAGAGAGAGCAGTCAGAGTCTCTAATGTGCAGAAAGCTGATAGTGGGTTTGTGTGTGTGTTTGAATTTGTGTGTGTGTGTGTGTATTCATGTGTGTGTGTTACAGGGTCGCCTCCTGCCAGCATAATAATACACTCCGGTTTGCACACAATCCCCCTGAACACTCATGTTAGAACAGATAAGGGCCTATTTTTGACACATTTATCTGGGCTTTATCTCAACAAGTCACATCGTAGAGCGGTTGCTGTGTTCTGAACCTCCCTGTGTTAATGGTGCACCTGTAGAGGTTTGTGAGGGTCTTGGCGACCAAGTCGAATTCCTTCAGCCTCTTATTATTGTCACCGTGTCTAGCATCAGCATGTCATTGTCCTTTCCCTTAGTAGCTGGCTATTTTACCTAGATAGTTTGTCTGTATGCATTGCTATGTAGGCTACGTGCGTCATTTTTAAATTGATGTAGTTCTGTCCTTGAGCTCTTCCTGTCTATTAATGTTCTCTGTTATGACATTTTTCATGTTTTGTGTGGACCCCAGGAAGAGTAGCTGCTGCTTTCACAATAGCTAATGGGCATCCTAATAAATTACCAAAATACCAATGCCAACAGTCACAACACTTTAATGTTATTAGTACAAGAGGCAATGTAAGTTTATGGTGGTCGCATGGAGGTCAATATTGTTCTGATGATCTTTAGGGCAATGCCCCTCTGATGTGTTTGTTCTGGCAGGGCAAGGCAGGGTCCTTGACAACATATTTAATTTGCTGGATGCTTGATGCAGAATGTAACAGTGAAAATGTTGACTTTTCTCGGTAAAGTCTCTCTCTGCTCTGGGCATTTTCATGTGACATCTTGCCATACTGTATGAAAGTGATCAAGTGGAAAACCTATCATGTTCTCAAAATGTAATCTCGGTTTGATGAAAGGTATTGCATTCGCTCAGCCTTTTCTCATCTACAGTTTAAACTTCACAGTTTGACAAGCTCGCCCTGCCCACATACGTTAGACTCTAGACTAGGTGACAATAACAATTTGTTGGAGCACCTACGTGCACGCACGCACACACACACACGCATATAGTAGGGCTACATCGCAGGTATCGCTGTCTCGACGTACCTTATATCACACAGACTTGAGGAAAAAAATACACAAGACTTTACTGCCCCTACCGATGTTTTTGGTCTATTGACAGCCTCACACTCCAGCTTCACGTTCGATGAAACCAATCAGATTAAACTGAGTTAAAGCATGTCTCACTTTGAACAGTTGAGGGGGTTTCTCATTGCAGTTCTCTGAACATTTAGAGTTGTATCACAACATGTAAACACTTTTCTTTGATTAAAGCAATCTAGTTTTTATATATAGTGGTTTAATTTCTGTCATTCGCATATTTGCGAAAAATGTTGTCTATGAAAGCTTCTATTATCGAAGGTTTATGTCCCCCCTCTACAACATCGTGATGCGCTCTCCCGCACCCTCTGTCCGTTTTCAAGTTGCGCCTTCTCGCAGTATAGTTGAATGTGCCAAACAAACTATAGATTACACACACATACATTACCAGGCGGAATATAGAAACGGCAATAATAACCGAAATGGGATAAATCTTCCGGATATACGACAGGATTGTATAAACATATGGACCAAAGCTAAGAAGAGGTGCATACGCGGATCGTTTGTAAGAGTGTCCATTTTCTAAGATTCTAGCTAGGTAAGTGGGTTACTACTGCACATTTCAGAATGCCACGCGTTGGTGATTTTATTTTTGTAATTAACTCGTTCACATACGTTACCTTTTTTTCGAAGTGCTTCTCCTCTATATTGATGTGCATTCGGCTCCAAAATATAATGTTCACTCGTTGTTTATATTGACAGTTGAATATGTGTGTTGGTTTGCAACATTGTAACACATGAATGAGTTAAATTGTATACATTTTTATTCATTATGCATGCATAATGACGTTTCACAGACTGCCAGTTATTAACATTTCACCCAGGTTGTTACATTGTCTCATTTTGCATGAAGCATTCTTTGTTACAGAAGAGATTAGGTCGCCCTTTCATTACATTGGGCATGAGAATTATTGGTCCCATGTTTTCTCATATTGCTAACTGGTAGACATTATATAAAGTGTAGATTAAGATATTTATATGCTATAAGTGGGCGAATGACCGTGACATCTGTCCTCCAGTAGCGGTGCGTGGGTAAAATCACCGGGATAGCCAACCCCAAATAAAAGCCACATTACAACCTATGGGTTGTGATAATTGCATTGTTTGTTCTATAACCTGTTAGTTAATATGCCTTGACACCATGATATATAGGCAGTGGTGGTTCTAGCTTGTATGGCTCCCTGGGCGACCCCCCTTCAGCCCCCCTCCCCTCCAACCAACAAAAACCATTCTGCAATAACTGTACATTTTATTCAGACATTTGGAACAACACATAAATAATCATAACATTTAAAACTATAGAAATTAGAGTTCGACCAATTTAATCAGCATGGCTGATTTCTAATTCGGGCCAATTTCATTGCATTCCACAAGGAAACTGCATGGCAGGCTGACCACCTGTTACACGAGCGCATCAAGGAGCCAAGGTAAGTTGCTAGCTAGCATTAATCTTATCTTATAAAAAAAACAATCAATCTTCACATAATCACTAGTAATCAACACATCGTTGATGATATTACTAGGTTAACTAGCTTGTCCTGCGTTGCATATAATCAACGCGGTGCATGTTAATTTGTCATCGAATCACAGCCTACTTGCCAAATGGGGGATGGTTTAGCAACAAAAAAAAGCACAAATGTACCTAACCATAAACATCAATGACTTTCTTAAAATCAATACACAGAAGTATATATTTTAAACCTGCATATTTAGTTAAAATAAATTCTTGTTAGCAGGCAACTTTTCTTGCGTTCATTGCACGCAGAGTCAGAGTACATGCAACAGTTGGCTGCCTGGCTCGTTGCAAACTAATTTGCCAGAATTGTACATAATTATGACAATACATTGAAGGTTGTGCAATGTAAGAGCAATATTTAGACTTAGGGTTGCCACCCGTTCGATAAAATACAGAACGGTTCCGTATTTCACTGAAAGAATAAATGTTTTGTTTTCGAAATGATAGTTTCTGGATTTGACCATATTAATGGCCTTAGGCTTGTATTTCTGTGTTTATTATAATTAAGTCTATGACTTGATAGAGCAGTCTGACTGAGCGGTGGTAGGCGGCAGCAGGCTTGTAAGCATTCATTCAAACAGCACTTTCCTGCGTTTGCCAGCAGCTCTTAGCAATGCTTGAAGCACAGCGCTGTTTATGACTTCAAGCCTATCAACTACTGAGATTAGACAGGCAATACTAAAGTGCCTATTAGAACATCCAATAGTCAAAGTTATATGAAATACAAATGGTATAGAGAGAAATAGTCAACACGTCATAATTCCTATAATAACTACAACCTAAAACTTCTTAACTGGAAATATTGAACCACCAGATTTCATAAGTTCTCATGTTCTGAGCAAGGAACTTAAACTTGAGCTTTTTTATATGGCACATATTGCACTTTTACTTTCTTCTCCAACACTGTTTTTGCATTATTTAAACCAAATTGTGCATGTTTCATTATTTATTTGAGACTAAATAGATTATTTATGTATTAAGTTAAAACAAGTGTTCTTTGTTCATTCAGTATTGTTGTAATTGTCATTTTTACAAATATATATATATATATACTGCTCAAAAAAATAAAGGGAACACTAAAATAACACATCCTAGATCTGAATGAATGAAATATTCTTATTAAATACTTTTTTCTTTACATAGTTGAATGTGCTGACAACAAAATCACACAAATTATCAATGGAAATCAAATGTATCAACCCATGTAGGTCTGGATTTGGAGTCACACTCAAAATTAAAGTGGAAAACCACACTACAGGCTGATCCAACGTTGATGTAATGTCCTTAAAACAAGTCAAAATGAGGCTCAGTACTGTGTGTGTGGCCTCCACGTGCCTGTATGACCTCCCTACAACGCCTGGGCATGCTCTTGATGAGGTGGCGGATGGTCACCTGAGGGATCTCCTCCCAGACCTGGACTAAAGCATCCGCCAACTCCTGGACAGTCTGTGGTGCAACGTGGCGTTGGTGGATGGAGCGAGACATGATGTCCCAGATGTGCTCAATTGGATTCAGGTCTGGGGAACAGGCGGGCCAGTCCATAGCATCAATGCCTTCCTCTTGCAGGAACTGCTGACACACTCCAGCCACATGAGGTCTAGCATTGTCTTGCATTAGGAGGAACCCAGGGCCAACCGCACCAGCATATGGTCTCACAAGGGGTCTGAGGATCTCATCTCGGTACCTAATGGCAGTCAGGCTACCTCTGGCGAGCACATGGAGGGCTGTGCGGCCCCCCCAAAGAAATGCCACCCCACACCATGACTGACCCACTGCCAAACCGGTCATGCTGGAGGATGTTGCAGGCAGCAGAACGTTCTCCACGGCATCTGCAGACTCTATCACGTCTGTCACATGTGCTCAGTGTGAACCTGCTTTCATCTGTGAAGAGCACAGGGCGCCAGTGGCGAATTTGCCAATCTTGGTGTTCTCTGGCAAATGCCAAACGTCCTGCACGGTGTTGGACTGTAAGCACAACCCCCACCTGTGGACGTCGGGCCCTCATACCACCCTAATGGAGTCTGTTTCTGACCGTTAGAGCAGACAGATACACATGCACCTCCCCATCTCGTACTTCTGAGTGGGAGACCTTCCCAGGCAGTAGCCTGCCTAGCTCACAAAAATTCAATCACACATTTGTTTCGTTACAAATCCGGTGAATTCCACAAAACATATTCCATGTAACAAACAGTTACATGACCTATAACATGGTCAAGCAAGGTAATGTTTCTGACATTTTCTGACTGCTTAACCACCATTGATTTAGAACCATGGAGACGCACACACACTTCCGGTAACGACAGAGATGGCTGTTTCGCTTCGCGTTCCTAGGAAACTATTTGACGTGTTATTTCTTACATTGGTACCCCAGGTAATCTTAGGTTTTATTACATATAGTCGGGAGGAACTACTAGATATAAGAACAACGTTTACTCGCCATCATTACGACCAGGAATAGGACTTTCCCGAAGCGGATCCTCTGTTTCGCCCAGGACAATGGATTGGATCCCAGCCGGCGAACCAAAACAATAACGCCTTAAAAGGGGCAGACGAAGTTGTCTTCTGGTCAGGCTCCAGGACGGGAGGGAAACTGACTGCAAAGCACTTAAGTCCTTAGGCAACATGAATGGGAAATATTGCACAATGAATGGGAAATATTGCACAATGACAACAGAATAACCTCAATCTATGTTTGACTATTATGTTACAATATACTATAAAGATAATCTGCTTTTGTTGCCTATGTGCACTTGTCAAACCACATCTGACTCTCGTTTGCCATTTTAGGGGGGTCACTGTCTTGCATTGATCTTTGTTGATTGACTGTATACTGATGCCAACAACACTAGTCTAATGTACTTAACATGACTTCATCTGACCCAGATTTGACCATTCATCAGCACGTACGCAAAGGTCAGTCTGTGGCTAAGTGACACACATTTCCTCTGGACAAATGGGCTTAGTCTCTCTTAGTGGAGTAATCCAGTGCATTTAGCCTACATCATTGAATTTGCTTATGGATTCCATGTGTTGCATTTTGCCAGGCCCTCTGTGTACTGTATGCTCTGGTGATCCTAGATAAGAGCAAAGGTCTGGCCTCAGTGTGCATAGTAATGTGGATTTTGATATAATGCTAGCAGTGGTGTCTGGGTTATTGCACCTAACCCAGGCTCCTCTGATCTGTGCTACTGCAGATCTGCATTACCTTTACCTAAAGACTGTGATTAGGGTTGGGTGCTATCCAGATTTTCATATTGCCGTACCGTCCTTCTCTCACCCGGAATTTACGGTTTTACAAGTTTAGTACACAAGGGTGTGCCAAAAAAACAAAAAGCCTATTGGGTGTTTATTACCAGAATGCTGACAAAATACCTGCAATCCAGCTCATAAAGGTATAGGTAGGAGCTACCGACTGTCATTTTTGGTAAGTCTGGACATTTTGCAAGCAAATGTGAATGAGAGATGTACAAATTAACACAGTTTTGATACATGCAGTACTGGCTCTCCAGCAGTATGTCTACAAGCTGTGTCTGTGTGGAGTCTGGAGTAGAGGTCGACCGATTATGATTTTTCAACGCCGATACCAATACCGATTTATTGGAGGACAAAAAAACAGCCGATACCGATTAATCGGCTGATTTTTAAATAAATGATGAAACATGTTCAATTTGGTTTAAATAATGCAAAAACAAAGTGTTGGAGAAGAAAGTAAAAGTGCAATACATGCCATGTAAGAAAGCTAAAGTTTCAGTTCCTTGCTCAGAACATGAGAACATATGAAAGCTGGTGGTTCATTTTAACATGAGTCTTCAATATTCCCAGGTAAGAAGTTTTAGGTTGTAGTTATTATAGGAATTATAGGACTATTTCTCTCTATACCATTTTGTATTTCATATACCTTTTGACTATTGGATGTTCTTATAGGCACTTTAGTATTGCCAGTGTAACAGTATAGCTTCCGTACCTCTCCTCGCTCCTACCTGGGCTCGAACCACCAACACAACGACAACAGCCACCCTCGAAGCAGCGTTACCCATGCAGAGCAAGAGGAACAACCACTCCAAGTCTCAGAGCGAGTGACATTTGAAACGCTATTAGCGTGCACCCCGCTAACTAGCTAGCCATTTCACATCACATCATTACACCAGCCTCATCTCGGGAGTTGATAGGCTTGAATTCATAAACAGCAGAGCTGCTGGCAAAACGCACGAAAGTGCTGTTTGAATGAATGCTTATGAGCCTGCTGGTGCCTATCATCGCTCAGTCAGACTGCTCTATCAAATCATATCCTTAATTATAACATAACACACAGAAATACGAGCCTTAGGTCATTAATATGGTCGAATCCGGAAACTATCATCTCAAAAACAAGACGTTTATTCTATCAGTGAAATACGGAACCGTTCCGTATTTTATCTAACGGGTGGCATCCATCAGTCTAAATATTCCTGTTACATTGTACAACCTTCAATGTTATGTCATAATTACGTAAAATTCTGTCAAATTAGTTCGCAATGAGCCAGGCGGCCCAAACTGTTGCATATACCCTGACTCTGCATGCAATGAACGCAAGTATTGAGTAGCTTGGATAAAAAGGTGCCCATTGTAAACGGCCAGCTCCTCAGTCTCAGTTGCTAATATATGCATATTATTAGTAGTATTGGATAGAAAACACTCTAAAGTTTCCAAAACTGTCAAAATATTGTCTGAGTATAACAGAACTAATATTGCAGGCGAAACCCTGAGGAAAATCAAAACAGGAAGTGGCTTCTATTTTGAAAACTCCATGTTCCATAGCCCCCCTTTGCTGGATTTAAAGGGATATGAACCAGATTCCTTTTCCTATCGCTTCCTCAAGGTGTCAACAGTCTTCAGACATAGTTTCAGGCTTTTATTTTGAAAAATTAGCCAGAAATGAGCCAATTGGTCACATGAGTTTTGCTTGCGTAACAGAATTTGGACAGCCATTGTTTTCCCCTCTCCTACTGTGAAAGACATTTGCGGTTGATATATAATCAATTATATATTTTAAAACCTCTTAAGTCAACCCCCTACTTTTTCGAACATTCTGTTAAAAATCGCGCAACATTTTGGCGTCCTGCTACTCATGCCAGGAATATAGTATATGCATATGATTAGTATGTGTGGATAGAAAACACTCTCACGTTTCTAGAACTGTTTAAATCACGGCTGTGACTATAACAGAGCGTCTGTTTCATCGAAAAGCGCAGGAAAATCTGATCACTGAAAATGGAAAAAAATATCCATGCGCCACTCCCAGGAATTGTTAAAGGTGAACCGTATTAAATGAGGCCGAGGTTGCAGTACCTACAGCTTCCACAGGATGTCTAGAGTCTTCTCATTTGCTTCGGATTTGATTCTTGGTCGAACCGACCCAAGGGAACCGATTCCCTCCGACCTCCAACTGGATGTATTGGTTGAGTTTTTTCCGGACATTTTTTCCAGACGACCACCTATCGAATTTACATCGCCTCCTGATGAATTTTATCGCTTATTAACGTGTACTCATACCTAAACTTGCATTACAAATGTATTTCGAAGTGTTTTGTGAAAGTTTATCGTCGACTTTTTAACTTTAAAAAAATGACGTTACGTTATGAAACGCTATTTTTTTCCGTTTATCACACAGTTTTCATAGATCGATATCTAGGCTATATATGGACCGATTTAATCGAAAAAAAGACCCAGTATTGATTATGGGACATCAAGGAGTGCCAACAAAGAAGATGGTCAAAGGTAATGAATGTTTTATATTTTATTGTGCGGTTTGTGTAGCGCCGACTATGCTAATTATTTTGTTTACATCCCCTACGGGTCTTTTGGGGTGTTACATGCTATCAGATAATAGCTTCTCATGCTTTCGCCGAAAAGCATTTTACAAATCTGACTTGGTGCCTGGATTCACAACGAGTGTAGCTTTAATTCAATACCCTGCATGTGTATTTTAATGAACGTTTGCGTTTTAACTAATACTATTAGCGTTTAGCGTAGCGCATTTGCATTTCCAGAGCTCTAGATGGGACGTCTGCGTCTCAAGTAGGAGCAAGAGGTTAAAAACAGCCTGAGGATTGATTATAAAAAATGTTTGACATGTTTCTGTGGACATAATGGAAACTATTTGGAATTTTCGTCTGCGTTGTCGTGACCACTCTTTCCTGTGGATTTCTGAACATAACGTGCCAAACAAACAGAGGTATTTTAGATATAAAAATCATCTTTATGGAACAAACGGAACATTTGTTGTATAACTTGGAGTCTCGTGAGTGAAAACATCTGAAGATCATCAAAGGTAAACGATTAATTTGATTGTTTTTCTGATTTTCGTGACTGAGCTACCTGATGCTAAGTGTACATAATGATTATCGTGCGATCGATAAACTTACACGCTTGGATTGCTTTCGCTGTAAAGCATAATTTCAAAATCTGACGCGACAGGTGGATTAACAAAAGGCTAAGCTGTGTTTTCCTATATTGCACTATTTATATTGATATTTATTGTATGTAGCGCTATGCTATTCAGCGGTTGTTGATGACACTTATCCCGATAGGGGGATTGCAGTCATAACAGGTTAACTGACTTGCCTAGTTAAATAAAAATTAAATAAAGGTCTGTACATTTTCTTTGTGAATTCTTAATTAGGGCCAATTTCAAGTTTTCATAACAATCGGAAATCGGTAATTTTGGATGCCGATTTTTGCCGATAGTTATGAAAACTTGAAATCGGCCCTAATTAATCGGCCATTCCGATTTCATCGGTTGACCTCTAGTCTGGAGGCACTAGGACAAGGGGCCTGCCTAATCTGCTTGGAAAAGAGGGGGGAGGAGCAGAGAACGGAGAGGAGGAAAAAATACAAGGAAATGAAGATAGCAGTGGCTCTGTACAAATAACTCATCCAAAGGGCTTTGCCTTCTTAAACACGGCATAACGCAACAGCATATGATGCACTGTCACCTTATTAATTCAGCCACTTACTTCGATAGCAAGTTTAACTAGGGGCTGTGTTGATTCATAATTCTGCGTTTTCACGCAGGGAAAAAAAGATTAAATGCATAAGAAATATCTTGCTGCGTTTTGTAATCAAAGATCTAAAATGCATCTTATTATAATTTATACTCGGCATTAGACTAATTTTGTGCTTCAGTTGCACTTCTAAACCGGATGAGAATTCACAAATGGGCATTCTATCAGCAGACAGCGCTCTGACTGATGTGTAGCTACTTTTCTCCAGTAGGCTATTTTTCTCAGTGTAGCCAGCCTATTTTTCTCTGCTCGAGAACAAAGTACGCTTCATAATGTGAGCAGTGAAATAAGAACACAATCTGCTTTCTCCTAACGCATTGCACAAGTTGACTGCAGGTATTTACTTAAAATAGCTACAAATATTAAAATGTATTGAAAGTCTTCCAAAAAATAGTTTCAACGCTTGACAGTATTGAAAATCCATCCGTGGTTATTTCCAAATACGGTATACCGCCTAACCTCGCTCTCTCTCTCTCTTTTGTCCCGTCCCCCCATGCCACTTCACACTTCGTGTTCATTAGGGAAAATGGACTAAAACACCTATTGCAAAATGTTTTGCGACCGTGCACCCTCTGACCTCTGTGGCCACAGAAAGTGACTGCGTGGGATACAGAAGTAAACACCAGGGAGATGAAAGGACGTTTTTAAAGTCAACTCCTGCAGTGGAGGAAGTGAACAGCTGGAAGTGACTGTCAAATTTTGCCTGAAAAGCATGGTGACTTGACTCCTCAGAAAAACCATCCCTGTAGGCTACTGACCGTTTCAAACACACTCCCTAACTGACACAATGGACTTCACATGGAAACTTTGTCTTGTGTGTTTGGTTTGCCTTAAAAGGAGATTTCTTAAGTCTGATGCTCATGTCTGTGCCGGTAACTGTTATGTTTGATGTTATGTTTTGGAACGGCTACCTCAGGAATTTATTGAGCAAGCCGCCATCTTTCATTTTTAAATTGGCCACGTGTTCCAAATGAGGTCAGTCAAGACCGTTTTTTTGTTGTGTTGAGTCATGTCTCCTTTTCACTCATGAAAAAAGGACACACCTTGTTCAAGCAGCCTACCATGCAGTTAATGTGGCAGTCGAAGTAATAACTGATCATGTCAAGAAACAATGAGGTATTCTTATCCAGTACCAGACTAGTATCAATGAATTATATTATTGTTAAATTTTTAAAAATGTTATGAAAATGTGTGCATTCCCATTGAGAGCAGTACATATTGTCAGTTGTTCTGGACATGGGTGATTTTTGTGGGAAAGTCAACCTGAGCGTGCCTAAAAAGTTTGTAATTTCCAAATGAAAACACGTTCATAATTATCCTAAAGGTCTATACAGTGTGGTCAGGAAAAGATTCAGACCCCTTCCATTTTTCCACATTTTGTTACGTTACAGCCTTATTCTAAAATGGATTAAATAAAAACATTTCCTCAACAATTTGCACACAATACCCCATAATACCAAAGAGAAAACAGTTTTTTTGGAAACGTATTAAAAACACATTATTTACATATGTATTCAGACCCTTTGCAATGAGACCTGAAATTGACCTCCGCTTTCCATTGACCATTCTTGATGTTTCTAAAACTTGATCGTAGACCTGTGGTAATTTCAATTGATTGGACATGATTTGGAAATATGGTAAATATATCCAATGCAAACAAAATCTATATTTAAATGGTATTAATATTAATTTGCATTCCTGTTAATTCCCACGGAAAGTTTCCACCTGAATTTTCCCCAAAATTTGGGGACTAAAAAATCTGACTAAAGCATGACATCTAACGGTCAAGAAATACAGAATTGTATGGGAGCTGGCACAAAGGGCAATTCATGAATCAATTGCCTTAGGTGTCCTCACTTGGATACGTTATATCAATTCATTAGAGTTCTGTATTACTATCCAGGTCTGTACCCAAACAATTGGAGCTTCTACTTTTAAAAATGCACCTTTCCAGAAACAAGTCTCTCACCGTTGCCGCTTGCTATAGACCACCCTCTGCCCCCAGCTGTGCCCTGGACACCATATGTGAACTGATTGCCCCCCATCTATCTTCAGAGCTAGTGCTGCTAGGTGACCTAAACTGGGACATGCTTAACTTCTTGCGTCGAGCCATCCCGGATCCGGGATTGTGAATACAGCCTCAAGCTCATTACCATAACGCAATGTTAACTATTCATGAAAATCGCAAATGAAATGAAATGAATATGCTAGCTCTCAAGCTTAGCCTTTTGTTAACAACACTGTCATCTCAGATTTTCAAAATATGCTTCTCAACCATAGCAAAACAAGCATTTGTGTAAGAGCTAGCGCAGCTAGCGTAGCATTTAGCGTTAGCATCAGCAGGCAACATTTTCACAAAAAACAGAAAATCATTCAAATAAAATAATTTACCTTTGAAGAACTTCAGATGTTTTCAATGAGGAGACTGCAAATGCTCAGTTTTTCCTGAAAGATTATTTGTTTAGGAGAAATCGCTCCGTTTGGTGCGTCACGTTTGGCTACCAAAAAACCCCGAAAAATCAGTCATCAAAACGCAGAACTTTTTTCCAAATTAACTCCATAATATCGACTGAAACATGGTAAACGTTGTTTAGAATCAATCCTCAAGGTGTTTTTCACATATCTCTTCATGATATATCGTTCGTTGAAAGTCTCCTCTCAATCACTGGATGACTGCGTGCAGCTTGTAGATTACGCACCAATTTAGACAAAGGACACCGGGCGGACCCCTGGTAAATGTAGTCTCTTATGGCCAATCTTCCAATTATATGCCTACATACGTCACAATGCTGCAGACACCTTGGAGAAATGATAGAAAGGGCAGGCTCATTCCCGGCGCATTCACAGCCATATAAGGAGACAATGGAAAACAGAGCCTCAAAAATTCTGCCCATTTCCTGGTTGAAGTTTCATCTTGGTTTCGCCTGTAGCATGAGTTCTGTGGCACTCACAGATAATATCTTTGCAGTTTTGGAAACGTCAGAGTGTTTTCTTTCCAAAGCTGCCAATTATATGCATAGTCGAGCATCTTTTTGTGACAAACTATTGCGCTTAAAACGGGCACGTTTTTTTATCCATAAATTAAAAGAGCGCCCCCTACATCCAAGAAGTTAACACCCCGGCCATCCTACAATCTAAGCTTAATGCCCTCAATCTCTCAGAAATTATCATTAAACCCACCAGGTACATCCCCAAATCCTTAAACACAGACACCCTCATAGATATAATCCTAACCACCTTGCCCTCCAAATACACCTCTGCTGTTTTCAACCAAGATCTCAGCGATCACTGCCTCAATACCTTTATCCGTAACGGGTCTGCGGTCAAACGACCACCCCTCATCACTATCAAACGCTCCCTAAAACACTTCAGTAAGCAGGCCTTCCTAATCAACCTGGCCCGGGTATCCTGGAAGGATATTGACTTCATCCCGTCAGTAGAGGATGCCTGGTCATTCTTTAAAAGTTCCTTCCTCACCATCTTAAATAAGCATGCCCCTTTCAAAACTTTTAGAACCAGGAACAGATATAGCCCTTGGTTCTCTCCAGACCTGACTACCCTTAACCAGCACAAAAACACCCTGTGGCATTCTGCATTAGCATCGAATAGCCCCCGTGATATGCAACTTTTCAGGGAAGTCAGCAACAAATATACACAGGCAGTTAGGAAAGCTAAGGCTAGCTTTTTCAAGCAGAAATTTGCATCCTGTAGCACAAACTCAAACAAGTTCTGGGACACTGTAAAGTCCATGGAGAATAAGAGCACCTCCTCCCAGCTTCCCATTGCACTGAGGCTAGGAAACACTGTCACCACTGATAAATCCACTATAATTGAGAATATCAATAAGCATTTTTCTACGGCTGGCCATGCTTTCCACCTGGATACCCCTACCCCGGGTAAACAGCCCTGCATTCCCCACAGCAACTCGCTCAAGCCTCTCCATTTCTCCTTCACCCAAATCCAGATAGCTGATGTTCTGAAAGAACTGCAAAACTTGGACCACTACAAATCATCCAGGCGAGACAATCTGGACCCTCTTTTTAAAAATATATCTGCCTCTCTTTCATATCATCTGAAATTCCCAAAGACTGGAAAGCTGCCGCAGTCATCCCCCTCTTCAAAGGTGGAGACACTCTAGACCCAAACTGCTACATACCTATATCTATCCTACCCTGCCTTTTCTAAGGTCTTCGAAAGCCAAGTCAACAAACAGATTACCGATCACTTCAAACCCCACCGTACCTTCTCCGCTATGCAATCTGGTTTCAGAGCTGGTCATGGGTGCACCTCAGCCACGCTCAAGGTCCTAAACGATATCATAACCGCCATCGATAAAAGACAATACTGTGCAGCCGTATTCATCGACCTGGCTAAGGCTTTCAACTCTTGTCAATCACCACATTCTTATTGGCAGACTGAACAGCCTTGGTTTCTCAAATGATTGCCTCACCTGGTTCACCAACTATTTCTCTGATAGAGTTCAGTGTGTCAAATCAGAGGGCCTGTTGTCCGGACCTCTTGCAGTCTCTATGGGGGTGCCACAGGGTTAAATTCTCGGGCCGACTCTCTTTTCTGTATACATCAATAATGCCGCTCTCACTGCTGGTGATTCTCTGATCCACCTCTACGCAGACGACACCATTCTGTATACTTCTGGCCCTTCTTTAGACACTGTTAACTAACCTCCAGATGAGCTTCAATGCCAAACAACTCTCCTTCCATGGCCTCCAACTGCTCTTAAATGCAAGTAAAACTAAATGCATGCTCTTCAACCGATCGCTGCCCGCACCTGTCCGCCCGTCCAGCATCACTACTCTGGACGGTTCTGACTTAGAATATGTGGACAACTACAAATACCTAGGTGTCTGGCTAGACTGTAAACTCACCTTCCAGACTCACATTAAACATCTCCAATCCAAAATTAAATGTAGAATCGGCTTCCTATTTCACAACAAAACATCCTTCCCTTACGCAGCCAAACCATCCGACCGATCCTTAACTTCGGTGATGTCATCTATAAAATATCCTCCAACACTATACTCAAAAAATTGGATGCAGTTTTCACAGTGCCATCCGTTTTGTCACCAAAGCCCCATATATTACCCACCACTGCGACCTGTACGTTCTCGTTGGCTGGCCCTCGCTTCATACTCGTGGCCAAAGCCACTGGCTCCAGGTCATCTACAAGACTCTGCTAGGTAAAGCCCCGCCTTATCGCAGCTCACTGGTCACCATACCAGTACCCACCCATAGCACGCGCTCCAGCAGGTATATCTCACTGGTCACCCCCAAAGCCAATTCCTCATTTGGCCGCCTCTCCTTCCAGTTCTCTGCTGCCAGTGACTGGAGCGAACTGCAAAAATCTCTGAAGCTGGAGACTCTTACCTCCCTCACTAGCTTTAAGCACCAGCTGTCAGAGCAGCTCAGAGATCAATGCACCTGTACATAGCTCATCTGTAAATAGCCCATCCAATCTACCTCATCCCCATACTGTATTTATTTATGTATTTATGATGCTCCTTTGCACCCCAGTATGTCTACTTGTACATTCATCTTCTGCACATGCTACCATTCCAGTGTTTAATTGCTATATTGTAATTACTTCGCTACCATGGCCTATTTATTGCCTTACGTCTCTTATCCTACCTCATTTGCACTCACTGTATATAGGTTTTTCTACTGTATTTTTGATTGTATGTTTGTTTATTCCATGTGTAACTCTGTTGTTGTACATGTCGAACTGCTTGCTTTATCTTGGCCAGGTCGCAGTTGCAAATGAGAACTTGTTCTCAACTGGCCTACCTGGTTAAATAAAGGTGAAATAAAATAAATGGCTTACCACAAAGACCATCAGACTAAAGTCATTCATAAATATGTGGGGCTAACTCATAAACAACATGCAATATCTGATCTGGACAGTGTTCTTGTAGAAGTCTAAATTTGAAATCTAAT
This sequence comes from Oncorhynchus tshawytscha, assembly GCF_018296145.1. Taxonomy (NCBI): domain Eukaryota; kingdom Metazoa; phylum Chordata; class Actinopteri; order Salmoniformes; family Salmonidae; genus Oncorhynchus; species Oncorhynchus tshawytscha. The sequence goes on from NC_056447.1 coordinate 39,804,624, forward strand.
TCTTTGTTTAAACCATGTGGAGATACAGAATATATTTTATACAATATATCCACATGGCTTCTCTTTGGAGTAATTTGTTGTGGTAATCACCTATGTGGGGATGAACTTTTTCCATCCTGACACCGCAATTCATTAATAGAATAATTTTGTTCTAAAAAGTGTCTCGAAACTGGTGTGGTGATTATCTTGACATCTAATACTGGAATTATGTTCTTCAAGGCATACTTTCAAGGCGCGGGAGCTTTTTCCAATATAAGTCGTATTGCAAGCTTGGAACCTCCCCCTGTTGGAATGCAGGGTACATGTCAGTGAAAGTATTCAGCAGGAGTGGACTTACCTGTGCAGGCAGGAGGAGTGACTCCTGAAATGATCTCTGTTATACTGTCATTAGTCAATGCCATGCTGGAATAGACTATATACTATACCACTAAGCTTAGTGACCTCACCTCTTAATAAGATACCCTGGCTGATTATTTATGTGTGCTTTGATGAAATCTAAACGACAAACCCTGAAGACTACATGATTAATTATAGCATGCCTGTGCACAGAGACGCCAGGGAGCAGTGCCAGCCCAGGGTTTAGTACACAGCAGATATACCCTTCAAGATGGAGGCCGACGCTGCCTGTCAGGTCACATGCATCCAACACTTTTTCAGTTCACTTTTAAAATGTTCCGTCCTTGATGTAAGAGAACACTTTATAAGGTGAATGTGATATTTCGATCAGGCTATATTGCAAACAGCTGCAACTTTTGCTCCCACCACACTCCTCGAACTCCAGCCCCTCTTCTCATGTAAACCTTTTGCCTCTTGAGACCACCATATTTCACATTCCCTAACTCTGCATTTGAAGGTGCCCTTGGCTCTTTTACCTTATCTAAAGAAAAGAATGGAACAGATTAACAAAAATGTCCCTGCTTGTCAGAATGTCAGACTTTCCCTCCAAACCCATGGTGGCCCATCCCTCCTTCCCTCAGGGTTTTGTGTTCTGCCCACCATTGTGTGTCTCAGAGATAACCTTCCCCCAGCTCCAGTCCATTGCCACCCTCCCCCCATTGTCGTCCACTGCTCATCAAAGCACACTGTCACTTCCTTTCACTCACCCCTCATCCTGTTCCTCACTTCCTTAGCGACAGTAGTGGGGGATGCCAGGAGAGGGGTGTGAGTCAACGAGTGGGACTCCACAGATTGATTAGGATTGAGGCTTTGTTTTGTAGGTTGACTATTTGTCCAATGTTTTGTTAAAGATCATGTGGATTATTTTCTCCAGGTGCAAAACTGCATGCGCTGACTTCCTGACCACTGTGACAGCTGCCAAGACAACAAGGCCTATGCTTCTTCCATTGTGTGGTCACATTTGATATAGGCTCACTTTCTCAAGTCAGAATTCTGTTATGTTCAGTCACTTGAAATGAACTTAGTGCAGATGTACAAAAACACCCAAAACTCTTGAGTTACATTCACGACAGAAAACGTGAAGAACCAACTTGTCACCTGCAGGCTTCTTCACACCACGTTTGGCCAAGCGTCAATTTAACTAGCGCCTGCAGCCCGTAAAGTCAGTTTGGGATTCAAGAGTAATTCAGTAGGAATCGGTTTTCATGCTTTCAGGTAAAGCTATCAGCGTGCTTCATGGCTCTGCACAGTGCAGGGCTTTGGTTACCTTCCCATTTGAATTAATCGACAGCAGCGTTGCTCCATTCACACAGGAAAACCTCTCTTCCTATGGCTCAGGATGTGTGGTACTGCGCTGAGTGCAGCTGGCAGCAAGTCCTCTTACTCTTAGGAAAGCCATTCACAAGTTAAACCAGTCCTTTCCCACTTCTCCTCTCCGTCTTGGCCAAGTTGGTCTGGCCTGTTGTTGGCTTGAAGCTTTCTAATGAGAGGTGGCCTAACACTCCAATGCTGCTTAGGTATGGTGAGGGTAGATTCTTTCTTTAGCAGGTTTTTCCTATTGATTGATGAGAAGGGGATATAGCCTTGCATTGTCTTCTGTGTCTACTCTTTGTTAAGACAACTCCGTAGTGACATGTTAATAACTTATCCCAACAAATGAGTGTGCTAAGACAGATTCCTTGAGCTCAAACATTAGCTGGAAACGGGCTATTCCTGGCTTTATGAAGCCTGGCCCAACCATTCCCTCTTACTGGAATAATAACAGTGAACTTGGGCCTGGTTCTCTCAAACAGTCTGTGAGAGGAGACTTTTCCAGTGCTGCCTGGAGGCCTGCTGGGGCAACAGCTGTTTTACTGCCTGTCTGTCCATATGACCTGAGGTCACAGGTCATGGTGGGGTCCAACGGGTCAAAGCTGCCCTGGTCACAGGCCCAGAGATCCAGGGCCCTGGGGGCAGAGGGCCGGTGGGGTCTGCTTCTCTCGGTCTCTCTGGTCCTTCCATGATGGACCATAGGTCTACTGGTTTTCTACCCTCTGAGCTGCTCATAACTCCACCCACGCAGCGGGATTAAAGCTAGTATGTGTGTGTGAACTGTAGGCTGCAGGATTATGTCTCTGGTGTGCTCTGGGACTGTGTATGGCACGAGAAAGACATGTCGGAGGCCTGAGCGGTACAATGCTAGTCACTACATTACTGATCATGACCCTGTTGTCATGGAATTATCATCGTTGCAATATCACTTTCGAATGAGAATAACATTGTCAGCTTGATAGCCCCAATAGACTTACATTGTCCATTTGCCAATGTTTGTAATGCAGGACATTTGTTCATATTTGGGACCTACTGAAATGTCCATTGAACTTTCCATGGCTCATTGTAACATTGCTGTGAGTTGACTGCATTTATTGATTTATTCTCCAACAAGTTTTCAACCAAGAGGTATTTCATCAACTGCTGCTTTTAAGATCTCTTACTTAGAAAATCCATCTTCGTGGCAGGAGACAACACATTTGGCTCTGGACGGTCATAAACATAAATTCTGCAAGGATTTTGACATCCCGAAATCTTGCAGTTCACCCTAAAATGCATGAAATGTTACAGTGCAGTTCACTCCTCATTCTTAAGATTGTATGATTTACTGTGCCATTTGTGGTTATCTTTAGCGCCCAGCCAAGCGGCCTGGAATTCTGGCTATTTGCTGAGGCTCTCCAAAGTTTAAACAGTGGCTTTGTAATTAATATGAAGAACAATAATGGAGTAGAGTGCAGAGAGCTGTAGGTTCCCATGCATGACTACTATGAAAGCCAATGGAGTTTAGACTAGCTGCTTTGTGTTATGCAGATATGTCATAATACTGTGGGATATAGCCTAGCTACTGTTCATGTGCGGACCTCCTAACCTATCAATCGTACGTTTTAGCCTAAGTGGCGAGAGGGAGTTAAGGATACCTGGAGGGTTTTTAACATTCTGTGTTTGTTTTGTATCATGAACATGGTCACGGGAAACTTGAATCCTCTCTGACTGGCAAGTGAGATATTTCACGATGGAAACCAACAGAGAGAGTCTGTTGTAATATTATTGGTAAGGAGGAGTATTATGGCTCAGCCCACATAATAATTGACTCTTTCTCAAACAAAAGGATTACAGATGATGAAAAGCAAACATGTTCCTGGTCTGAGGCTGAGGCCTCCTCCTCTACGGCTCCACCATTCCACAGTTGACATGACTAAGCCTTGGAAACTAGGAAACTACTCGCTGTGTGGCTCTGTTTGCGCCCAAATTTCAGATTGGGTTTTGTAGGCCTCTAATCTAATGAGTACCTGAAGATACGCCACCACACACCCTACTATTGCAGTAAAGTATGCAAATGCTTTGAAAGATAGTCCAATATCCCTAGAACCATGTAACCAAGTGAATTTATGACTTACTCACAATCCACTACCAACAAGACATGTTAGAAGCTAGGAGGGCTGTGGTGTCTGAGCTGAGATTTGAGAGGTAGCCTAATCCAGGTGACTGACTGGCCTGGCAGGCTCCTGTAATCGAGCACGTGGAGGCATAACACCACAAAGCAAACACACACTGGCCACACAATCAAATTACATGGCTCCTGTTACTAATAGAAATGTGTTAAGAGTAATCATTTGCTGCTGCTAAATATTCCCCATGAGTAGTTAAGAGATTTGCAGTTACTACTGTAGGCTAATGAATTATTTTCCCGTATGTCAGTGACTGAGTTCCCTAACAAATCCATAGTCCAGGTTGGGATGAATTTAATTAACAATTGCTTTCCAATTCAGAAGATATCCCCCCCAGGAGACTGACAAGATTTGGTATGGGTCCTCAGATCCTCAAAAGGTTCTACAGCTGCACCATCGAGAGCATCCTGGCTGGTTGCATCACTGCCTGGTATTGCAACTGCTCAGCCTCCGACTGCAAGGCACTACAGAGGGTAGTGGGAATGGCCAGGTACTTCACCGGGGCCAAGCTTCCTACCATCCAGGACCTCTGTACCAGGCGGTGTCAGAGGAAGGCCTTAAAAATTGTCAGACTCCAACCACCCTAGTCATAGACTGTTCTCTCTGCTACCACAAGGCATGTGGTACCGGAGCGCCAAGTCTAGGTCCAAGAGGCTTCTAAACAGCTTCTATCCCCAAGTCATAAGACTCCTAAACATCTAATCAAATGGCTTCCCAGACTATTTGCATTGGCCCCGCCTCTCCCCCTCTTTTCTTTTTTCTTTTACCTTTATTTAACTAGGCAAGTCAGTTAAGAACAAATTCTTATTTTCAATGACAGCCTAGGAACAGTGGGTTAACTGCCTGTTCAAGGGCAGAACGACAGATTTTGTACCTTGTCAGCTCGGGGATTTGAACTTGCAACCTTTCGGTTACTAGTCCAATGCTCTAACCACTAGGCTACACTGCCGCCCCAATTTATACAGCTGCAACTCTCTGTTTTTACCATCTATGCATAGTCACTTTAACTCTACCTTCATGTACATATTACCTCAACTAACCGGTGCCCCCGCACGTTGACTCTGTACCGGTACCCCCCTTTATATAGTCTCACTGTTATTTTACTGCTGCTCTTAAATTACTTGTTACTTTTATTATTTTCCGTATTTTTAAAGCTGTGTTATTTGTTAGGGGCTCGTAAGTAAGCATCTCACTGTAAGGTCTACACCTGTTGTATTTAGTGCATGTGACTAATAACATTTGATTCTCACATAGGTGTTCCTTTTTGTCCAGGTGTGAAAGGGCAGTGGAGTGCAATAGAGATTGCGTCATCTGTGGATCTGTTGGGGCGGATTGGAGTGGGTCTAGGGTTTCTGGGATAATGGTGTTAGCCATGACCAGCCTTTCGAAGCACTTCATGGCTACTGCCCCGTAGCACTCACATCAGTGGCAGGTTATCTTCGCTTCTTTGGGCGCAGGGACTATGGTGGTCTGAAATATGTAGGTATTATGAACTCAGCCAGGGAGAGGTTGAAAATGTCAGTGAAGCCACTTGCCAGTTGGTTGGCACATGCTTTGAGTACACGTCCTGGTAATCCGTCTGGCCCTGCGGCTTTGTGAATGTTGACCTTGCTCACATCGGCTACGGAGAGCGGGATCACACAATCGTCCGGAACAGCTGGTGCTCTCTTGCATGCTTCAGTGTTGCTTGCCTCGAAGCGAGCATAAAAGGCATTTAGCTTGTCTGGTAGGCTCGCATCATTGGGGAGCTCGCTCCTGGGTTTCCCTTTGAAAGCCCAGTATAGGTCCAGTAAGAGCGACTTGTGCAAAGAATGATACAGAACTTACGTAGTATGTCCAGGTCCATAGTCTGTATGTGCCCCATAACTGCATAACACATACAAGCTGCTGCTACTGTTTATTTTATAACCTGAGGCCTAGTCACCTTACCCCTTTACATGTCTGCCTCCATCACTCCAGTATACCTGCACATTGTAAATATGGTATTGGAACTGACCCTGTATATCAGGGATCATCAACTAGATTTTAAAAATTATTATAAAAAAATTATTGCTGAGCGGATGGTCGGTGGGCAGGAACATGATTACAAATCATTTGTAGACTACAAATTGACCGCAAGAATCCCAAACAGATGTTTGACTAAAACACAAACCTTGCTTATGTTAGTATATTATCAAGTGTGTCTCTATTATGCGTGGGAATACTTGAACAGATTTCTTACATTAAAATCACTTGGAGTTGATTTCCTGCTTTAAAAAAAAAGGTATTATATGTCCAACAATGAAAATAAAACCTTTTTTTCTTGCTCAGAAAAGGACAGTCATAGGCCTAATGTGCGCAAGAATGAAACATGTTTTGTGTCCTGACATCCTAATTTATCTCTTCTTTGTCCAATTTTGCTTCAGTTCCCAGTCCCTCTAGAATCACATTTTGCATGCGCTGGTTAGCTATTCGTCTGTCACTGAGACTACTCTACCTTAAACAGCCTCATCCCAGGAGCACCAAGAGAAGGTCAGCAGAGATGATTGTGTGATGACACACTAGCTGTACCACTGTGATTACCCAGGTTCCTCTGGTCCCCCAGGAGTGGTATTCACTTCCTCTACACCACCTGACTGCTCTGTGGAGGGGATGACATCCTGACGACATCATGCTGTGTTTTAGTTCAGACAGCAGAGTGTCTGGAGCATGGGGAGCCCTTTCCGGAACAGTCTCTGGAGGCTCCCGTCACGGAGTTCACCAGGAGAACGCTTCTTTCTGGAACAAAGGAGAGAGGGGAATGACAAAGGGATGCAGAATCTGGAAAAGGAGAAGGAGGTAAAGGAGGAGGGAGAAATTGGATGATTGAGGGTTTCTTTGCTCCTTTCTCAGTCTAAAGGCGTTGATCATCTGCTGTGGGGAATGAACACTTAGTCTTAGGTTGAAGCCTGGGCACTTTGTTTGTTTATTGTGTCTGGGACCTCAGACCATCTCTCCAAGATCCTCTGAACCGGCAGAATATATGTCATGAATGAATGTCTCTAAAGTCCACTCCATGTTTTGGCTCCCGAGTGGCGCAGTGGTTTAAGGCACTGCATCTCAGTGCTAGAGGTCGTCACTACAGACCCTGGTTCGATTCCAGGCTGTATCACAACCGTCCGTGATTGGGAGTCCCATAGGGCGGCGCACACAATTGGCCCAGCGTTGTTAGGGTTTGGCCAGGGTAGGCCGTCTTACGTAAATAAGAATTTGTTCTTAACTGACTTGCGTAGTTAAATAAAGGTTAAATGTCAAACAACCAATGGACAGCGAGGATCTCCATTCAAACATGTAATCCGCTCTATTTGCTAATCAGAGTGATGTAATCCAACCTCATATGAATGTGTTAATTTGCTTAGGTTTTAGGTTGTAGTTATTATAGGAATTATAGGACTATTTCTCTCTATACGATTTTTATTTCATATACCTTTGACTATTGGATGTTCTTATAGGCACTTTAGTATTGCCAGTGTAACAGTATAGCTTCCGTCCCTCTCCTCGCTCCTACCTGGGCTCGAACCAGGAACACATCGACAACAGCCACCCTTGAAGCTGCGTTACCCATCGCTCCACAAAAGCTGCGGCCCTTGCAGAGCAATGGGAACAACCACTTCAAGTCTCAGAGCGAGTGACGTTTGAAACGCTATTAGCGCGCACCCCGCTAACTAGCTAGCCATTTCACATCGGTTACACCAGCCTAATCTCGGGAGTTGATAGGCTTGAAGTCATAAACAGCGCAATGCTTGAAGCATTGCGAAGAGCTGCTGGCTAAACGCACGAAAGTGCTATTTGAATGAACGCTTACGAGCCTGCTGGTGACTGAGCGATGGTCGGCAGACTGCTCTCTCAAATCATAGACTTAATTATAACACACAGAAATACGAGCCTTAGGTCATTAATATGGTCGAATCCGGAACTATCATCTCAAAAACAATACATTTATTCCTTCAGTGAAATACGGAACTTTCCGTATTTTATCTAACGGGTGGCATCCATAAGTCTAAATATTCCTGTTACATTGCACAACCTTCAATGTTATGTCATAATTACGTTAAAAAAAAAAATCTGGCAAATTAGTTCGCAACGAGCCAGGGGGCTCGCAAGAGAAGTGACACAATTTCACCTGGTTAATATTGGCTGCTAACCTGGATTTCTTTTAGCTAAATATGCAGGTTTAAAAATGTATACTTCTGTGTATTGATTTTAAGAAAGCATTGATGTTTGGTTAGGTACACGTTGGAGCAACGACCTTTTTTGCGAATACGCACCGCATCGATTATATGCAACACAGGACACGCTAGATAAATTAGTAATATCATCAACCATGTGTAGTTAACTAGTGATTTATGATTGATTGTTTTTATAAGATAAGTTTAATGCTAGCTAGCAACTTACCTTGGCTTCTTACTGCATTCGCGTAACAGGCAGGCTCCTCGTGGAGTACAATGTAAGGCAGGTGGTTAGAGCGTTGGACTAGTTAACTGTAAAGTTGCAAGATTGAATCCCCGAGCTGACAAGTTGAAAATCTGTCGTTCTGCCCCTGAACGAGGCAGTTAACCCACTGTTCCTAGGCCATCATTAAAAATAAGAATGTGTTCTTAACTGACTTGCCTAGTTAAATAAAGGTGTAACAAAAAAAAAACGGCCAAATCTGTGTCCAAAAATACAGATTTCCGATTGTTATGAAAACTTGAAATCGGCCCTAATTAATCGGCCATTCCGATTAATCGGTCAACCTCTATTTCTTACCCATAGAAACACTGTGCTGGGGGTTTGATTTAAGGACACCTGAATAGGCCTACACAATAAACATATTGATTCACAGGCTTCATCTTGAGAAAAGCTTGACTTGTTTGCATTGCATCTCACTCTTGATGTCACTTAGCTATTTCTATAATGTCAATGATTTGTTAATGCCAATGCCCTTCTCCCATTCGTAATTGGTGCTGTAAAAGTTCCCGACACTGAAATGTGATAGGCTAGTTCTTAATGTGCTGAGTTTTATTTATGTGTACTCTATGTAACAGAGATGCATGCATAGCATTTCCTGTGGCGTGGATAATATGAGTATCCACATTGCTCTAGCCCATCTAATTATAGGCTTCTCTGGAAGCACACTAGCATACTGCACACCGGTGACATGGCACATCCTGTGTTGACTGTCTGGCTTGAATCACCCAGCAACCACCCCCACCCTGCCCAAACTTGAGTCATTTCTGGGTTGTAGTGCGGTGAAGTGTGCCACGGAGCTGTAATTCTGGGGGAGTGCTCCTTGCTCCTCCTCTGGTCTCGCATGATGTGTCCTCCTCCAGACTAGAGCCTCGCGGTTTGGGTTTCCAGGACCTTGAGAGTAAATCCTTTGGTCCCTGTGAGCAGTGAGTCAGTGTGGGAATTACCACAGTGAGCGCTTCTAAAGTTAACTTTCAGGCTCGGCTCAATTCCAGCCAGTCTCAAAAGGGTGATATTGTCCTGCCAGAGCAAACAAGGAGACCAAGATACTTTGTCCACTGAAATCTGGGAATTGTTTACTCTGCTTTTCTGGTTCTTCTTGACCTCAGTGTTCCAGTAGTGGGACTGTTCTCCTCTCCCCTCTCATGTGCTGTTTAAAGTCTTATTCTGACCCCCTGTTTTCAGCCAAGATTTATTTTTGGAACTTGAGGACTAACTCCAGAGGTGTTTTTGAAGTTCCACTACATTCAGTTTGAGGAAACATACACCTTGTATGAAACGAGAATCCCAGAAATAGATACTTCCTGGTTCATAGTTCTACTATATAGTTCTAGTCTGCTGCTGGTATATTTCAGAGGTTATCCAAGTTACAGGGAGGAACTAAACCAGTCCACCTATGCAGGTGAACCCACACAGACTGAACCCACAGGTGCAGAAAGCCTTCTCAAGGAGCCCTTTGAGGTATTTAAGGGAATGCACAAGCATTGAGGTGGTGTTGAGCAAAGGGATAAGGGGGCCAATGTGGAGAGGCCACCTCTGCCGGTGCTGCTCTTCCAGAGCTGGGAGGGAGAGCCAAATCCAGAGCTTAGTTGTTTTGACAGCGATGAGGAGTTGGCAGGGTGCGAAACAGCGATTTGGAGCCCATGTACCTGCCTCACAATCTAGTCTTGTCTGACACTAATGGTCCAAGGTCAGCAGTGTTTTCCCCTGTATTAATTTAGCTGTGGCACACCGCTGCTGCTAAACTGTTGCCACCACTGGTGCTGTGATGGTCATGGAATTTTGGATGGAACCGTTTTGAATAGTAACATGTACGCTTCTGACTGCATGTTCTGCCATAGAAATAGAATGAATAGAACGTCTGTGGGCTTCTCTTTGAAGAGGTAGGGTTTCGGGTGTTTTCAGAAGATGGGCAGGGACTCTGCTCTCCTAGCATACCTGGCAGAATCATATCAGGATTATTTGCATTAATCCAGTGGGCATTTGTTTTGCAAACTCCATCACATAAATCCACTATAATTCCACTATAAATACACTATAATTGAGAATTTCAGTAAGCATTTCTCTACGGCTGGCCATGCTTTCCACATGGCTACCCCTACCCCGGTCAACTGCCCGGCACCCTCCACTGCAACCCGCCAATACCCCCACCATTTCTCCTTTACCCAAATCCATATAGCCGATGTTCTGAAAGAGCTGCAAAATCTGGACCCCTACAAATCAGCTGGGCTAGACAATCTGGACCCTCTCTTTCTAAAATGATCTGCCGAAATTGTTGCAACCCCTATTACTAGCCTGTTCAACCTCTCTTTCGTATCGTCTGAGATTCCCAAAGATTGGAAAGCTGCAGCGGTTATCCCCCTCTTCAAAGGGGGTGACACTCTAGACCCTAACAGCTACAGACCTATATCTATCCTACCCTGTCTTTCTAAGGTCTTTGAAAGCCAAGTTAACAGATTACTGACCATTTTCGAATCTCACCGTGCCTTCTCTGCTATGCAATCTGGTTTCAGAGCTGGTCATGGGTGCACCTCAGCCACGCTCAAGGTTCTAAACGACATCATGACCGCCATCGATAAGACATTAATGTGCAGCCGTATTCATCGACCTGGCCAAGGCTTTCGACTCTGTCAATCACAACATTCTTATTGGCAGACTCTACAGCCTTGGTTTCTCAAATGATTGCCTCGCCTGGTTTACCAACTACTTCTGCCACAGGGTTCAATTCTCGGGCCAACTCTCTTTTCTGTATACATCAATGATGTCGCTCTTGCTGCTGGTGATTCTCTGATCCACCTCTACGCAGACGACACCATTCTGTATACTTCTGGCCCCTCGCTGGGCACTGTGTTAACTAACCTCCAGACGAGCTTCAATGCCATACAACTCTCCTTCCGTGGCCTCCAACTGCTCTTAAACGCAAGTAAAACTAAATGCATGCTTTTCAATCGATCGCTGCTCGCCCGTCCAGCATCACTACTCTGGACGGCTCTGACTTAGAATACGTGGACAACTACAAATACCTGGGTGGCTGGTTAGACTGTAAACTCTCCTTCCAGACTCACATTAAGCATCTCCAATCCAAAATTAAATCTAGAATCGGCTTCCTATATCGCAACAAAGCATCCTTCACTCATGCTGCCAAACATACCCTCGTAAAACTGACCATCCGACCGATCCTCGACTTCGGTGATGGAGGCTATTTTATAGATGACAACACTCTACTCAACAAACTAGATGCAGTCTATCACAGTGCCATCTGTTTTGTCACCAAAGCCCCATACACTACCCACCATTGCGACCTGTACGCTCTCGTTGGTTGGCCCTCGCTTCATACTCGTCGCCAAACCCACTGGCTACAGGTTATCTACAAGTCTCTGCTCGGTAAAACCCTGCCTTATCTCAGCTCACTGGTCACCATAGCAGCACCCACTCGTAGCACGCGCTCCAGCAGGTATATCTCACTGGTCACCCCCAAAGCCAATTCCTCCTTTGGTCGTCTTTCCTTACAGTTCTCTTCTGCCCATGACTGGAACGAGTTGCAAAAATCTCTGAAGCTGGAGACTCACATCTCCCTCACTAGCTTTAAGCACCAGCTGTCAGAGCAGTTTACAGATCACTGCACCTATACATAGCCCATCTGTAAACAGCCCACCTATCTACCTACCTCATCCCCATACTGGTATTTATTTATTTATTTTGCTCCTTTGCACCCCAGTATCTCTAACTGCACATTCATCTTCTGCCGATCTACCATTCCAGTGTTTAATTGCTATATTGTAATTATTACCTATTTATTTCCTTAACTTACCTCATTTGCACTCACTGTATATAGACTTTTTGTTTTAATTTGTTCTACTGTATTATTGACAGTATGTTTTGTTTATTCCATTTCTAACTCTGTGTTGTTTTATGTGTCGAATTGCTACACTTTATCTTGGCCAGTTCGCAGTTGTAAATGAGAACTTTTTCTCAACTTGCCTACCTGGTTAAATAAAGGTGAAATTTAAAAAACATGTGCGCTACAGAAACACAGGTAACCAAACAGTGCTAGGTGAATTCTGAATTAATTAAAGGGTAGGTACATAATTTAAAAAAAAAAACATTTCCTAGATAGCATTGTTGTGTAGCCTACTTAGAACATCCAATTGTGTTTTTCTATGAAAAAAGTGAGATTCTGAGAGTGAAAACCTGAAAAGGTTGGGAAATCTGGAACCTGAAACCCACCAACTCATCAATTGCTCAGAAAAATGGTTGGATCAAACCGAGTAGAGTACAGAGCTGTTTCCTTCCATTCACTGCTGACCAGTTTGCATTGCTCATGCTTTCTCCATTTTTTTAGCATGTCGGTGCACTGCATTGAACTAATAAAATATGGCTTATGGCTGTTGTTAAAGGGCACAGTCTGCACTTGAATCCAGTCTTGAAGAGAGTAGACAGAGAGGCATTCCAGACCTGACAGCTGATTTATAGACACCAACATGTGTGAGGGAACTCTCCCCTAAGGTGAAAGGGCTAGACCAAGACCATTTTAAAACCACACTGCATGTTTTAGCAGGTTAACAAATGGAACAGAGGAAAGTGAACATTCATAAACAAGCGACATTGCCGGGTGCCTACTGTTGATGCCATTAAACCACCACAAGCTGAATGAATGGGAGTTATGTTTTGGGATGACAGAAGGAATGACTTCCTGTGTTCAGAGTCTGAGTGCCCTTGTTGCTTTTCCTGTTTGGCCTGTGTGTTCAGTGGACTTCCTGTCTCTAGTGGCAATGGCCTCATTCCTAGATAACAGTGTTAAGGTCCTGTGGCCACAGAAGCCCTCGCCAATCAACAAACACAGTCAGCAAAAAAACGGTCAGGAAACACTGGCACTGCAACAAAGACCTGAGGTAACCACTCTTTGGTTGGCTAGCTAGGTAGGCTACCTCCCTTGCAAGCATTGCATTTATGTCAAAAAGGCTGTCATGTAATTGATCACAGAGGGATTTCACCAACATAATGGCTCGCACTCACAACTGATGCTTGTGATGAGAGGAAAGGCAAGGAAGGGTCAGTCAAAGGCTGATCAGCTAGATTGTACATGAGAATTTGAATTACAACAATCAGCCTATGGAGATTTTGTTGATGTTCTGGCATTTATAGCTGATTAGGCCAATCTTCCATACCCTGTTTCTGATGCAGTGGACTTGATATCCTGCAGGAACGGAACATGATATCCCATTAGATCCTGCTGGATCACTCCTTTTTCTAGACTATTAATAGAACAGCATAAAGGAGAGAGTCTACACTGTCACCTGTGGTATGTCCAGCAAGTTCCTATTGAAGATCATTTAAGGCGTCACTACAGACAGCGTTGTTCGATTCCAGGCTGTATCACAACCGGCCGTGATTGGGAGTCCCATAGGGTGGCACATAATTGGCCCTGGTTTGGCCGGTGTAGGCCATCATTGTAAATAAGAACAAGTTCTTAACTGACTTGCCTAGTTAAAAAAAAAAAAAAACTAAGTTCCAAATCAGCCTCAGTAATGGGTCTTGATGACCTTGTGAAATATGCAGACATTACCCTAACTCAGTAATAATTGTGCTTGTCTTCTCACTCCCTGACAGAACGAAGATGCTTGAGGCAGGGAGCTAAGGCCTCACCAGAGCGGAGTGCGTGCTAGAGCCAGGGGCTGGGGCCTGACCAGAGGCCCCTGAGAGGGTTGCAGGTCCATGGGGACCATGGGGGATCCTGGAGGCTTCACCACCACAGGGGAGCGGGTGAACCCTGCCCACGTAATGTTTGACCGCTTCACCCAGGCCTCAACCTGTAAAGGCACGCTCAAGGCCTTCCAGGAGCTCTGTGACCATCTGGATCTCAAGCCCTGCGAGTACCGGATCTTCTACCACAAGCTCAAGTCCAGGCTCAACTACTGGAAGGCCAAGGCACTCTGGGTTAAGCTAGACAAGCGGGCAGGCCAGAAGGAGTACAAGAAGGGACGAGCATGTGTCAACTCTAAGGTGTGACTATTTTTCTGTCTCATATCCTTGTTCAAAGTACCTCAGAGATGATTGTTCTATATATAATAGGGTTGTGCCCATATCCACATTGTAATATTCAAATCAAATCCAATTTTATTTGTCACATACACATGGTTAGCAGATGTTAATGCGAGTGTAGCGAAATGCTTGTGCTTCTAGTTCCGACAATGCAGTAATAACCAACAAGTAATCTAACTAACAATTCCAAAACTACTACCTTATAGACACAAGTGTAAGGGGATAAAGAATATGTACATAAAGATATGAGTGAGTGATGGTACAGAGCAGCATAGGCAAGATACAGTAGATGGTATTGAGTGCAGTATATACATATGAGATGAGTATGTAAACAAAGTGGCATAGTTTAAAGTGGCTAGTGATACATGTATTACATAAAGATGCAGTAGATGATATAGAGTACAGTATATACATATGAGATGAATAATGTAGGGTATGTAAACATTATATTAGGTAGCATTGTTTAAAGTGGCTAGTGATATATTTTACATCATTTCCCATCAATTCCCATTATTAAAGTGGCTGGAGTTGAGTCAGTGTGTTGGCAGCAGCCACTCAATGTTAGTGGTGCCTGTTTAACAGTCTGATGGCCTTGAGATAGAAGCTGTTTTTCAGTCTCTCGGTCCCAGCTTTGATGCACCTGTACTGACCTCGCCTTCTGGATGATAGCGGGGTGAACAGGCAGTGGCTCGGGTGGTTGTTAGGTGGTTGTTGTCCTTGATGATATTTATGGCCTTCCTGTGACATCGGGTGGTGTAGGTGTCCTGGAGGGCAGGTAGTTTGCCCCCGGTGATGCGTTGTGCAGACCTCACTACCCTCTGGAGAGCCTTACGGTTGTGGGCGGAGCAGTTGCCGTACCAGGCGGTGATACAACCCGACAGGATGCTCTCGATTGTGCATCGAGGGCAAATATTGTCTATTTGCCCTTGTTGAATATTGTAATATTTTGCTTTAATCGATATCTCCAGTGTTCAATAATATCTTAATATCAGCCAGCTCTAGTACTGTATATGCTACATTTTCCACATCCTTAGTGTCTGATCATTGGGGCGGGACCATGTGGCCTGCGGACGGCCATCGAGCTGGGCTTCCTGGGGGCCAAGGTGGTGCTGCTGGAGAAGAGAGATGCTTTCTCCAGGAACAACGTGCTCCACCTGTGGCCCTTCTCCATCCAGGACCTCAGGGGCCTCGGGGCAAAGAAATTCCACGGAAAGTTCTGCGCTGGCGCCATCGACCATATCAGTAAGTGGATAAGACTATCCTACTCCCATTTCCTACTTTGTCTTTAAGAAAATGATTTCATGTTTTACTGTGTACAGCATTATCATCTATGAGGAGAAGACTTCTGGTGCTTTCCAGGACCATAGATCAGCTGTAACATTGTGGTCTTTTCAGTTGTTGAAGCTAATAAATGTTCTCCTCTAATCTGTCTGACTCTCTATGCAGGTATCCGCCAGCTCCAACTGATGCTGCTAAAGGTGGCCCTGCTGCTGGGCATCGAGATCCACGTCAATGTGGAGTTCAAGGGTCTCATCGAGCCCCCCGAGGACCAGGAGAACGAGAGTAAGACCCTTGTGAAGTGACTGCTCTAATGACTGCATGAAGACCCATATCATATGACATGACTGCTCTTCATCCAAACATTTATGGGAACAAGGAAGGGCAATGTGTTCATGTTACTGTATGCTACAGTGCTAACAGAGAGCTCTCTCTCATCCCTCATGGTTCTCAGTGAAACCATATGCTAAATAATAGAACGTTACATGTCTTGTCTTGCTCATTTTTCCCATGGTGTGTTTTTGCAGGGATAGGGTGGAGGGCTGAGGTCCACCCCAGGACACACCCAGTCAACGAGTTGGAGTTTGACGTCATCATTGGGGCAGACGGAAGAAGAAACACGCTGGCAGGTAAAAAGCCACTAAGAAACACATGGTTCAAAATGAGTTGTGTAAAACACCATGAGAACTGAAGCCTCAAAAACACACCTGTGGTTGGTTTACGGGTCCAACCCTCTCTCTTTTCCTCTCTCACTCCTTCTTTTCCTGCCTCATGTTGTGCACATGTGATGTGAGTCTCCCCGGCCCTCCCTCATTCCATCCATCTTCAGAGAGCAATCCTCCGTGGCCTCTCACTGGAGCGGAGCAGGAACCTGTGAATTGGCTGTCTGTTTCCTGTATGAGCTAACATCCCTCAGCAGCACTGGGAGCCCTGTAGTGTGTGGACTGCTCTGACCCCTCTCCTCTGCTGCTGCTGGTGTCTGATTCTCTCTAGAGAGGAGGGGAAACAGTTTCCCTCAGGGATAGCCAGTAGTCACTTCATACAGTGTCCGTACTCAGCCTGCAACCTGACATGAGGTTATTAAAAAGTCTTGCAGTTACATTGATAGTTAGTCAATGACAGTGTGCATCAAAGCCTAACAAGCGCCACCTTCATTTCTCCTTTTATAAACATGTGAGTAGTGTGTAATACAAGGAAATGTTCTCTTCATTTCTGAACCTCACAAAGAACGCTGGCATTCACTGTCTCCATAATGACACTGACCCCAGTCTAACATTTACATCCTGTCTCCTTCCTCTCCTCCAAACAGGGTTCAGGAGGAAGGAGTTCCGAGGCAAGTTGGCCATCGCCATCACGGCCAACTTTATCAACAGGAACACAACGGCCGAGGCCAAGGTGGAGGAGATCAGTGGAGTGGCCTTCATCTTCAACCAGAAGTTCTTCCAGGACCTCCGGGAAGCCACGGGTCAGTAATTTTGCCATAGGCAGAGATAACATGTAATAATCCTTGTTATATGATGTTATAAAGGCTCATATGTGCTTCTAACAAGTTTTATAAAGCATTATAATTCTAGGCTTTTAGTAAAATTTTACACATTGTTCTAGATTTAGGTGATACACATCCAGTGGCTTCAGAAAGTATTCATACCCCTTGACTTGTTCCACATGTTACAGCCTGAATTCAAAATGGATTAAATAGATATCTTTTCTCACCCATCTACACACAATGCCCCATAATGACAAAGTGAAAACATGTTTTTCAAAATGTTAGCTGTATTTCATTTTCAATAAATTAGCAATCTACTTTACATAAGTATTCACACACCTGAGTAGATGCATGTTAGAATCACATTTGGCAGTGATTACAGCAGTGAGTCTTTCTGGGTAAGTCTCTAAGAGCTTTACACACCTGGATTGTACAATATTTGCTCATTTATTATTTTCTAAATTATTCAAGCTCTGTCAAATTGGTTGTTAATCATTGCTAGACAACCATTTTCATGTCTTGCCATAGATTCTCAAACAGATTTTAGTCAAAACTGCAACTCATCCACTCAGGAACATTTACTGTCTTCTTGGTAAGCAACTCCAGTGAACACTGAGTGTACAAAACATGAAAGAAAAATTTTCAACTTCATATTCATCATCTCCAGCACATATTTCAACATTGCGCATTTCTATGTTTTGTAGTAAAATAAGACCAGGTTTCCAGTTACATCATCAGTGTGCATTGTGTGATGTTTAACCATTATGAGTAGGCATTGCCAACTAATTGTCTACTAACTGGTTGATGTCATTCGAAACACTTATTTTCTATATTTTTTACTACAAACATAGAAACATGCCATTTTCACATATGTTGACGTTGTGGTGGTGCTGAAGATGATGAATATGATGTTGAACATTTAGAAATGTCCCTTTAAGAACACCTTCCTAATATTGAGTTGGACTCTACAAGGTGTCGAAAGTATTCCGCAGGGATGCTTGCCCTTGTTGACTCCAATGCTTCCCATAGTTGTCAGGTTGGCTGGGTGTCCTTTTGGGTGGAGGACCATTCTTGATACACACAAACTGTTGAGAGTGAAAAGCCCTGCAGCGTTGCAGTTCTTGAGACACTCAAACTGGTGCACCTGGCAACTACCACCATACACCTTTCAAAAGGCACTTAAATATTTTGTCTTGCCCTTTCACGCTCTGAATGGCACACATACACAATAGGTGTCTCAAGTGTAAAAGTCTCCTCCCATTCATATACACTGATTTGAAGTGGATTTAACAAGTGACATCAATAAGGGATCCTAGCTTTCACCTGGATTCACCTGGTCAGTCTATGTCTTGGAAAGAGCATAATGTTTTGTACACTCGGTGTATATTTGGCCTTGTGTTTAAGGTTAATGTCCTGCTGAAAGGTGAATTCATCTCTGTGTCTGGTGGAAAGCAGACTAGGTTTTCCTCTAGGATTTTGACTGTACTTAGTTCCATTCCATTAATTTTTTTTCCTAAAACTCCCCATTCCATAGTGATTACAAGAATACCCACTATGCTACCACTATGCTTGAAAATGTGTGCGTTGTTACAAACTGGATGCATGTTTTGGAATAGGCTGCCTACTTTTCACTCTGTCAATTAGGTTAGTATTGTGGAGTAACTACAATGTTGTTGATCCATCCTCAGTTCTCCTATCACAGTCATTAAACTCTGTAACTGTTTTAAAGTCACCTCTTTGAGTGGTGTGAATACTTTCCGAAGGAACTGTAGATAAATGAATAGCCGAGCAGTGTATCACCTAGGAATAGTTTTATGTTGCCATGCGTCATCTCTGAGCCCGTCAGTTTCTATCTGCATGGTTTATCTATGGATTAGGGAAAATGTCAACAAAGAGGCACTTCTTGATTGGGAACTGAAATCTGTTCACATTTCTCAATGAAACATTTTGATCCCATGCCATGAGAGCTTGGCGCTGAGCTAGTCCTGTCTATATGGGCCTTTAGTTTTGTCTCCTGGGTCGTGTCATCGCCAACTTTGTCCTCATTCCCCTAACAAAGACAACCAATAGAGGAGCTGTAGGAGCAGCTATAGCCATAGAAACAACCTTGGTTTTCCAAAAGTAAATAACAAAACTCTGTCTTTCTATTGACTCTGTAGGAATTGACCTAGAAAACATTGTCTACTACAAGGATGACACGCACTACTTTGTCATGACTGCCAAGAAACAGAGCCTGCTGGAGAAGGGAGTCATTCTGCATGTGAGTGATCAAAGGGGTGGTCGCAGAGGGGGAGAGAGACACATCTGGAGCTGTCTCTCTCTCGTACACAAACACACTTTATCCCTCTGTGTGCCTGCTCCCTGTCAAAGGACCACGCCAAAACTGGGCCAGGAACAAACCACCAGGTCAACCACATTTAATGAGTTTGTGCCCCACTCCCAACACTTCACTTCAGAACACTGCTGTTTCCTTTGACTAGACTGGGCACTTTCCACAGGAAATCAGTCACAAGCTTTTAGGACATTATGACATCTCTTAGTTCAGCTTTCATGTTCCAGTAACGGTTCCCACTGCATTTCTATCTCCCTTTGAGATGAAAGCCGGGGGTGTAGGTGTTTGGTAATGTTTTGCAAACCATATCAAAATTGTTACCAAGGCATTCAAGAAGTTAGGAAGTGTTACACTTTTGATAATTGGATTGGAGTTTTTAATTAGCACTGACTGAGTGTTCATCAGCAGTCATAATCAGGGCAATACAGTTGAAGGGCTGAACAGGGCACTGTAGGTCTTGTGCTGGGTCGTAGTCATTAGCCATCAAAGGGAAGAAAATGGACAAACAATTTCAGTTGCAAAAGTTTTGCTACAAGTGTGCACTAATGAATATGACCCTGATGAGTTGGGCCAGGTTGTAGGGTGAGGGGGAACGTGAGAGTGGACACACTATGTCCTGTGTTTCAGACTTCACTGTTTTCACACGGGGTCGCCTGTCTCCACGCCTGCCAAGTTTGCATAATCCCTAATGGGCTGTGTGTGTGTTGCAATGGGGGTGTGGGTGGACAGACCCCCTACTGCTCACACTCTTTTCTTCAAGATTACTTACTTCCAAGCGAGGTCCTTTTATAGCAATGGAAATCACTTTCTAGTCTCTTTTTACTGCTCCATCCTGCCCCTGGGAAAGGGCAGGCAGGCGGGCGGGCAAGTGCTGGGTCGGGTCCACACTTCCACCCAGCACCATGAATCAGAGAACAACACCCTCTCAGATCCTCTGTCTGCTCCTCCCCACCCATCCATCTCGCCAGTCAGTCAGCCTGGCGGTGCCGGCCCAGCCTAGCCAGGGAAGGAAAAGAATGTGCCTCTCACCGCCCTCTTTCAAAACAGTCATTTAACCTGTCTGGGAACGGGGCGGTTCCCCTCGCCAACAGCCAGTGAAATTGCAGGGCGCCAAATTCAAACAGAAATCTCATAAATCAAATTTCTCAAGCATACAAGTATTAGGCACCATTTTAAAGATAGCATTCTCGTTAATCCAGCCACAGTGTCTGATTTCAAAAAGGCTTTACAGCGAAAGCTCCACAAACGATTATGTTAGGTCACCACCAAGTCACAGAAAAATACAGCCATTTTTCCAGCCAAAGAGAGGAGTCACAAAAAGCAGAAATATATAGATCAAATTAATCACTAAACTTTGATCTTCATCAGATGACACTCATAGGACTTCATGTTACACAATACATGTGTGTTTTGTTCGATAAAGTGCATATTTATATCCAAAAATCTCAGTTTACATTGGCATGTTATGTTTAGTAGTTCCAAAACATGCAGTGATTTTGCAGAGAGCCACATCAATTCACAGATATACTCATCATAAACATTGATAATAGATACAACTATTATACATGGAACATTAGATAAACTTCTTCTTAATGCAACCGCTGTGTCAGATTTCAAAAAAACTTTACGGCGAAAGCACACCATGCAATAATCTGAGTACAGCATTCAGAGCCCAAACAAGCCAAAAAGATATCTGCCATGTTGTGTAGTCAACATTAGTCAGAAATAGCATTATACATTTTCACTTACCTTTGATCTTCATCAGAATGCACTCCCAGGAATCCCAGTTCCACAAATGTTTGATTTGTTCGATAAAGTTCATAATTTATGTCCATATACCTCCTTTTGTTAGGGCGTTTGGTAAACAAATCCAAACATGTGTGCAAGTCCAGCGGTAAGGTTGGATGAAAAGTCCAAAAAGTTATATTACTGGTCATAGAAACATATCAAACGAAGTATAGAATCAATCTTTAGGATGTTTTTAACATAAATCTTCAATAATGTCCCAACCGGAGAATTCCTTTGTCCGTAGACAAGCAATGGAACGCGAGCTACCTCTCATGTGAATGCGCGTGACCACCTCATTGCTCTCTGGCAGACCTCTGATTCATTCCCCTCTCATTCAGCCCCCCTTCACAGTAGAAGCCTGAAACAATGTTCTAATGACTGTTGACATCAAGTGGGAGCTTTGGGAAGTGCAAGATGACCAACATCCCACTGTATCTTCAATAGGGGCTGAGTTGAAAAACTACAAACCTCAGATTTCCCACTTCCTGGTTGGATTTTTTTCTCAGGTTTTTGCCTGCCATATGAGTTCTGATATACTCAGACATCATTCAAACAGTTTTAGAAACTTCAGAGTGTTTTCTATCCAATACTACTAATAATATGCATATATTAGCATCTGGGACTGAGTAGCAGGCAGTTTACACTGGGCACGCTTTTCATCCAAAAGTAAAAATGCTGCCCCCTAGCCCAAACGGGTTCAAGCAGACCTTGATTTGATGCTACATTCTGGAGATCGATAGGCGTCTCGCTACACACAGTAACTGGGAGTTTGGTATTATAGACTATGTTGGTGTTTAGATTGTTCTAGTACGAATGAAATACATTTAAATGGCCCTATGTTTATTAAATTCAATATTACTTCAGAATGACATTGAAATGAAAGAACTGCTTTGATGGTCAAGGATAACCTCCTGTGTAAAATATTTCCATTTCCAAATACCACTGCATGGATGTCATGCACCATTCTTTGCGTGACAGGCCATGTTACATGCAGTCTCTTATCCTTAGTGTCTCTCAGTCCTCCAGTCATCTGAGCCATCTAACCTCCCAGTCTTCTCCAGGATTATGCAGACACAGAGATGCTCCTGTCTAGGGCTAACGTGGACCAGGAGGCTCTTCTCTCTTATGCCCGCGAGGCCGCAGACTTCTCCACCAACCACCAGCTGCCCACTCTGGACTTTGCCATCAACCACTACGGACAGCCCGACGTGGCCATGTTCGACTTCACCTGCATGTACGCCTCAGAAAATGCGGCGCTCGTGCGCCAACGCAATGGACGCCAGCTACTGGTGTCTCTGGTGGGGGACAGTCTACTGGAGGTGAGGAAGGCTACTGGGCCGAGGGTGTTTCAGCCTCACTTAGAAGAGTAAAGTAGTAAAGCGTGAGCATGTGTGTGGAGAAATTACAGTGAATCGAGAGAGAGATTCAAGTTATCAAGGATGACATGTGGATTGACGTTTGCTTACTTAAAACAGGGAATTTTACATTAACAAAAATGTGTATGTATGTATACATATATACATACATATATATTTAAAAAAGGTGCATTGTTTAAGTTGATTTTATTCTTCTCTGTATGCTTACTTGGGAGTTCACCATGTTACTGTATTTGTCCCTCTCACTAGCCCTTCTGGCCCATGGGCACTGGTATAGCCCGGGGTTTCCTGGCAGCCATGGACTCGGGCTGGATGGTGAAGAGCTGGGCCCAGGGAAACACCCCTCTGGATGTGCTGGCTGAGAGGTGAGGGAGCAGACATGTCATAACACACACATTATACTCGCACGTCAGACTTTCACGCTCGCACACTCCACACTCTCACACACATACTCATTATCCCTCTCTCTCTCATACACTCACACACCCTCGACACACTGTTATCTCTGAGTGCTTTATCTCTGAGTGCTCCACTGTCTGCCCCTCCTGTAGTTGTAATGGAATAAGATCCTCGAGCTCTGAATGGAATGTTTTGAATGCTGTTCTGTTGCCTTCTATAATTCAGTAACCATGGTCTCCTCTTTTTCAGGGAGAGCATATATCGCCTGCTGCCTCAGACAACGCCAGAGAACATCAGTAAAAATTTCAGCCACTACAGTGTGGATCCCACCACGCGCTACCCTAACATCAGCCTCCACTTCCTCAGGCCCAACCAGGTAGTGTATACACTGAGATCATAGGACTGTGTGATTGTAACATGATGAACTACAGTACCCATAATGCTCTGTGTATGATATCCAGTTTGAGTAGGGCCAGGACTGACTACCTAACCTTTGTCCTGACTACCTAACCATCTTGTGAATGAAAACCCTGTGTCTGCGTAACTAGAGGCACACACACACACACACGATGCAATATACTTTGTCCATTTCATTGTGTGATGTCAGCATTCTGCAGGTAGCCTAGTGGTTAGAGCTTTGGACTAGTAACCGAAAGGTTGCAAGATCGAATACCCAAGCTGTCAAGGTAAAAATCTGTTGTTCTGCCCCTGAACAAGGCAGTTAACTCACTGTTCCTAGGCCGTCATTGAAAATAAGAATTTGTTCTTTAACTGACTTGCCTAGTTAAATAAAGGTAAAAAAAACACAACACATGTATTATTATTACATGCAGTATGTAAAACTGGAAAGTTAGTACACAAGTCACACATCTACATTTTCAAATATTCAACGTTTCTGCGGCCTACTGTCCGACCGTGTGTTTGGACTGCGTCTGTCCTATATCCCACTGTTCAACAGTCTGGTGGCTGATGGAATGAAACTTGCCTTGTTTCTATTCTTCCTGAACAGTGGGACCCTTAAACTCAGTCTGGAGGGCAGCAGCTCAAAACATAACTAAGAAGCAGAGTTTTTTTCAGTCCAGATGCTCAGCAAAAACTCCTGGCAGTAGCTATGACCTATGGAAGATGTCTTATGTGAAATCCCACCCCACTCTGTTGTTGTCAGGTACAACACCTCATTGACACAGGGGATTCAAGCCGTGAAATGCGTATCGAAATGGAGAATGTAGTGACCTCGTCAACACCCAAGCTCACCCGAAATGGTAAGTAGTGTTTCGAATAAGCTATACGATGTTTCATACCAAATGTATTCAGTTATTTAGTTAAGTTCATATTATTTAATTGTCATTCATGTCTGTTTTTCAAAGTCTCTTGTTTTTGGGACCTGGACATTATTACAATCACCGAAATGTAACAATGAATTGCTTTCAACCTAGACCATAACCTGCTTGAGAAGCATTTCCAAGGTAATGTCATTAATGCATGACCATCTGACGATTCCTTCATAATAGTGTTTAACCGTAGAAACAAGCAACTGCAATAATGTCATGTGACTTGCTGGATGGACTGATTTTATTTTATTTACTTTATGTTCACTAACCTGGTCATTAACGGGATGGTGAAATGGCACAAACTTTGGACTGGTACCATACATACAAACATACATACGTACATACAGTTGAATTTGGAAGTTTGCATACACTTGGAGTCATTAACTTCTTGCGTCGAGCCATCCCGGATCCGGGATCGTGAATACAGCCTCAAGCTCATTACCATAACGCAACGTTAACTATTCATGAAAATCGCAAATGAAATGAAATTAATATGCTAGCTCTCAAGCTTAGCCTTTTGTTAACAACACTGTCATCTCAGATTTTCAAAATATGCTTCTCAACCATAGCAAAACAAGCATTTGTGAAACAGCTAGCGCAGCTAGCGTAGCATTTAGCGTTAGCATCAGCAGGCAACATTTTCACAAAAACCAGAAAATCATTCAAATGAAATCATTTACCTTTGAAGAACTTCAGATGTTTTCAATGAGGAGACTCTGTTAGATAGCAAATGCTCAGTTTTTCCTGAAAGAGTATTTGTTTAGGAGAAATCGCTCCGTTTGGTGCGTCACGTTTGGCTACCAAAAAAACCCGAAAATTCAGTCTTCAAAACGCCAAACTTTTTTCCAAATTAACTCCATAATATCGACTGAAACATGGTAAACGTTGTTCAGAATCAATCCTCAAGGTGTTTTTCACATATCTCTTCATGATATATCGTTCGTTGAAAGCCTCCTCTCTCCTCTCAATCACTGGATGACTGCGTGCAGCTTGTAGATTACGCACCAATTTAGACAAAGGACACCGGGCGGACCCCTGGTAAATGTAGTCTCTTATGGCCAATCTTCCAATGATATGCCTACAAATACATCACAATGCTGCAGACACCTTGGAGAAATGATAGAAAGGGCAGGCTCATTCCCGGCGCATTCACAGCCATATAAGGAGACAATGGGAAACAGAGCTTCAAAAATTCTGCCCATTTCCTGGTTGAAGTTTCATCTTGGTTTCGCCTGTAGCATGAGTTCTGTGGCACTCACAGATAATATCTTTGCAGTTTTGGAAACCTTAGTGTTTTCTTTCCAAAGCTGCCAACTATATGCATAGTCGAGCATATTTTCGTGACAAAATATTGCGCTTAAAACGGGCACGTTTTTTTATCCATAAATTAAAAGAGCGCCCCCTATATCCAAGAAGTTAACTCGTTTTTCAACCACTCCACAAATTTCTTGTTAACAAACAATAGTTTTGAAGTCGGTTAGGACATCTACGTTGTGCATTACACAAGTCATTTTTTCAACAATTGTTTACAGACAGATTATTTCACTTATAATTCACTGTATCACAATTCCAGTGGGTCAGAAGTTTACATACACTAAGTGCCTTTAAATAGCTTGTAAAATTACAGAAAATGATGTCATGGCTTTAGAAGCTTCTGATAGGCTAATTGACATCATTTGAGACAATTGAAGGTGTACCTGTGGATGTATTTCAAGGCCTACCTTCAAACTCAGTGCCTCTTTAGATTTTCCCATGATGTCAATCAAAGAAATCAGCCAAGACCTCAGAAAACAAACTGTAGACCTCTACAATTCTGGTTCATCCTTGGGAGCAAGTCTGGTCTGATGAAACAAAAATGGAACTGTTTGGCCATAATGACCATCGTTACATTTGGAGGAAAAGGGGGAGGCTTGCAAGCTGAAGAACACCTTCCCAACTGTGAAGCACGGGGGTGGTAGCATCATGTTGTGGGTGTGTTTTGCTGCAGGAGGGACTGGTGCACTTGACAAAATAGATGGCTTCATGAGAAGGACAATTATGTGGATATATTGAAGCAACATCTCAAGACATCAGTCAGGTTAAAGCTTGGTTGCAAATGGGTCTTCCAAATGGAAAATGACCCCAAGCATACTTCCAAAGCTGTGGCAAAATGGCTTAAGGACAACAAAGTCAAGATACTGGAGTGGCCATCACAAAGCTCTGACCTCAATCCTATAGAGAATTTGTGGGCAGAACTGATAAAGCGTGTGCGAGAAATTAGGCCTACAAACCTGACTCAGTTACACCAGCTCTGTCAGGAGGAATGGGCCAAAATTCATCCAATGTATTGTGGGAAGCTTGTGAAAGGCTACCTGAAACGTTTGACCCAAGTTAAACAATTTAAAGGCAATGATCCAAAATACTAATTGAGTGTATGTAAACTTCTGACATACTGGGAATGTGATGAAATAAATAAAAGCGGAAATAATTAATTCTCTCTACTATTATTCTGACATTTCACATTCTTAAAATAAAGTTGTGATTCTAACTGACCTAAGACAGGGAATTTTTACTTGGATTCAATGTCAGGAATTGTGAAAAACTGAGTTTAAATGTATTTGGCTAAGGTGTATGTAAAGTTCCGACTTCAACTGAACATACATACATACATACATACATACATACATACATACATACATACATACATACATACATACATACATACATACATACATACATACATACATACATACATACATACATACATACATACATACATACATACATACATACATACATACATACATACATACATACATACATACATACATACATGCATACATGCATACATACATACATACATACAGTGGGGCAAAAAAGTATTTAGTTAGCCACCAATTGTGCAAGTTCTCCCACTTGAAAAGATGAGAGGCCTGTAATTTTCATCATAGGTACACTTCAACTATGACAGACAAAATGAGAAAAAAAATCCAGAAAATCACATTGTAGGATTTTTAATGAATTTATTTGCAAATTATGGTGGAAAATAAGTATTTGGTCACCTACAAACAAGCAAGATTTCTGGCTCTCACAGACTTGTAACTTATTCTTTAAGAGGCTCCTCTGTCCTGCACTCGTTACCTATATTAATGGAACCTTTTGGAACTTGTTATCAGTATAAAAGACAACTGTCCACAACCTCAAACAGTCACTCTCCAAACTCCACTATTGCCAAGACCAAAGAGCTGTCAAAGGACACCAGAAACAAAATTGTAGACCTGCACCAGGCTGGGAAGACTGAATCTGCAATAGGTAAGCAGCTTGGTTTGAAGAAATCAACTGTGGGAGCAATTATTAGGAAATGGAAGACATACAAGACCACTAATAATCTCCCTCGATCTGGGGCTCCACACAAGATCTCACCCCGTGGGGTCAAAATGATCACAAGAACGGTGAGCAAAAATCCCAGAACCACACGGGGGGACCTAGTGAATGACCTGCAGAGAGCTGGGACCAAAGTAACAAAGCCTACCATCAGTAACACACTACGCCGCCAGGGACTCAAATCCTGCAGTGCCAGACGTGTCCCCCTGCTTAAGCCAGTACATGTCCAGGCCCGTCTGAAGTTTGCTAGAGAGCATTTGGATGATCCAGAAGAAGATTGGGAGAATGTCATATGGTCAGATGAAACCAAAATATAGCTTTTTGGAAAAACTCAACTCGTCGTGTTTGGAGGACAAAGAATGCGGAGTTGCATCCAAATAACACCATACCTACTGTGAAGCATGGGGGTGGAAACATCATGCTTTGGGGCTGTTTCTCTGCAAAGGGACCAGGACGACTGATCCGTGTATAGGAAAGAATGAATGGGGCCATATATCGGCAGGGCATTGAAGATGAAACGTGGCTGGGTCTTTCAGCATGACAATGATCCCAAACACACCGCCCGGGCAACGAAAGAGTGGCTTCGTAAAAAGCATTTCAAGGTCCTGGAGTGAGCTAGCCAGTCTCCAGATCTCAACCCCATAGAAAATCTTTGGAGGGAGTTGAAAGTCCGTGTTGCCCAGCAACAGCCCCAAAACATCACTGCTCTAGAGGAGATCTGCATGGAGGAATGGGCCAAAATACCAGCAACAGTGTGTGAAGACTTACAGAAAACGTTTGACCTCTGTCATTGCCAACAAAGGGTATATAACAAAGTATTGAGAAACTTTTGTTATTGACCAAATACTTATTTTCCACCATAATTTGCAAATAAATTAATAAAAAATCCTACAATGGGCCTCCCGGGTAGCGCAGTGGTTAAGGGCGCTGTACTACAGCGCCAGCTGTGCCATCAGAGACTCTGGATTCGCGCCCAGACTCTGTCGTAACCGGCCACGACCGGGAAGTCCGTGGGGCGACACACAATTGGCCTAGCATCGTCCGGGTTAGGGAGGGTTTGGCAGGTAGGGATGTCCTTGTCTCATCGCGCACCAGCGACTCCTGTGGCTGGCTGGGTGCAGTGCGCGCTAACCAAGGTTGCCAGGTGCGCGGTGTTTCCTCCGACACATGCGGCTGGCTTCCCGGGTTGGATGCGCGCTGTGTAAAGAAGCAGTGCGGCTTGGTTGGGTTGTGTATCGGAGGACGCATGACTTTCAACCTTCGTCTCTCCCACGCCCGTATGGGAGTTATAGCAATGAGACAAGATAGTAGCTACTAAAAACAATTGGACACCATGAAATTGGGGAGGAAAAGGGGTAAAATTCACAACAACAAAAAATCCTACAATGTGATTTTCTGGATTTTTTTTCTCATTTTGTCTGTCATAGTTGAAGTGTACCTATGATGAAAATTACAGGCCTCATCTTTTTAAGTGTGAGAACTTGCACAATTGGTGGCTGACTAAATACTTTTTTGCCCCACTGTATAAAGTGGTTAAAACGGTACGTAAACATTATTGAAGTGACCAGTGTTCAATGACTGTATGAACACTCCAAAGAGCAAAACTTCTGACTGTTTGGTCTAAAACATCCTAAGCCCTGGTCCCAAACATGTTATCATCCACTAGTCAATTATTGCTTTTCCTTTCCCAGAGTCCATCGCTCGCTCCAGCAAGCTGCTAAACTGGTGTCAGAGACAGACAGAGGGCTACAGGAAAGTCAGTGTGACTGACCTCACCATGTCCTGGAAGAGTGGCATGGCCCTGTGTTCCCTCATCCACCGCTACAGACCTGACCTCATGTGAGTCGTGTATATACAGTGCATTCGGAAATCATTTAGAATTCTGACGTTACATCCTTATTCACAATACCCCATGATGCCAAAGCAAAACAATCACATTTACATACAGTGCCTTGCAAAAGTATTCACCCCCTTGGCGTGTTTCCTAATTTGTTGCATTACAACCTGTAATTTAAATTGATTTTTATTTGGATTTCATGTTCCAAATTGGTGAAAAAAAATCAACAAAAAAACAGAAAAGTGGTGTGTGCATATGTATTCACCCTTTGCTATGAAGCCCCTAATTAAGATCTGGCGCAGCCAATTTCCTTCAGAAGTCACATAACTAGTTAAGTCCACCTGTGTGCAATCTAGGTGTATATACACCTGAACTGAAAGGTCCCAGAGTCTGCAACACAACTAAGCAAGGGGCACCATGAAGACCAAACAGCTCTCCAAGCAGGTCAGGGACAAATATGTGGAGAAATACAGATCACTATAGGGTTGTAAAAAAATATCAGAAACTTTGAACATATTATTAAAAAATGAAAAGAATATGGCACCACAACAAACCTGCCACCAAGAGAGGGCCTCTCACCAAAACTCACAGACCAGGCAAGGAGGGCATTAATCAGAGAGGCAACAAAGAGACCAAAGATAACCCTGAAGGAGCTGCAACGCTCCACAGCGGAGATTGGAGTATCTGTCCATAGGACCACTTTAAGCCGTACACTCCACAGAGCTGGGCTTTACGGAAGAGTGGCCAGACAAAAACCATTGCTTAAAGAAAAAAATACACAAAGACGTTTGTTGTTCGCCAAAAGGCATGTGGGAGACTCCCCAAACATATGGAAGAAGGTACTCTGGTCAGATGAGACTAAAATTGAGCTTTTTGGCCATCAAGGAAAACGCTATGACTGGTGCAAACCCAACACCTCTCATTACCATGAAAGACCATCCCTACAGTGAAGCATGGTGGTGGCAGCATCATGCTGATAGGATGTTTTTCATCGGCAGGGACTGGAAACTGGTCAGAATTGAAGGAATGATGGATGGCGCTAAATACAGGGAAATTCTTGAGGGAAACCTGTTTCAGTCTTACAGAGATTTGAGACTGGAATGGAGGTTCACCTTCCAGCATGACAATAACCTTAAGCATACTGCTAAAGCGACACTTGAGTGGTTTAAGGGGAAACATTTAAATACCTTGGAATGGCCTAGTAAAAGTCCAGACCTCAATCCAATTGAGAATCTGTGGTATGACTTAAAGATTGCTATACACCAGCGGAATCCATCCAACTTGAAGGAGATGGAGAAGTTTGCCTTGAAGACTGGGCAAAAATCCCAGTGGCTAGATGTGCCAAGCTATTAGAGACATACCCTGAGAGACTTGCAGCTGTAATTGTTGCAGAAGGTGGCTCTACAAACTATTGACTTTGGGGGGTGAATAGTTACGCACGCTCAAGTTTAGTTTGTTTGTCTTATTTCTTGTTTGTTTCACAATAAAATGATTTTGCATCTTCAAAGTGGTAGGAATGTTGTGTAAATCAAATGATACAACCCCCCCAAAAATCTATTTTAATTCCAGGTTGTTAGGCAATAAAATAGGAAAAATGCCAAGGGGGGTGAATACTTTTGCGAGCCATTGTAAGTATTCAGACCCTCTACTCAGTACTTTATTGAAGCACCTTTTGCAGCGATTACAGCATTGAGTCTTCTTGGGTATGAAGCGACAAGCTTGGCATACCTGTTTGTTGGGAGTTTCTCCCATTCTTCTCAAGCTCGGTCAGATTGGATAGGGAGTGTCGCTGCACAGCTATTCTCCGGTTTCTTTAGAGATGTTGGTTCGGGTTCAAGTCCGGCATCTGGCTGTGCCACTCAATGACATTGACAATTGTCCCGAAGCCACTCCTGTGTCGTCTAAGGAGTATTTCTGTGATGCTAAGAAGTATTTCTGTCTGTAATAAAGCCCTTTTTGGGCTTTATTCTGATTGGCTGGGGCTTGCTTCTCAGTGGGTGGCCCTGGCTGCCAAGTGGGTTGGCCTATGCCCTCCAAAGCCCAATCATGGCTGCACCCCTGCCCAGTCATCTGAAATCCATAGATTAGTGCCTTTTGTATTTATTTCAATTGACTGATTTCCTTTTATGTACTGTAGCTCAGTAAAATCTCTGAAATTGTTGCATGTTGCATTTATATTTTTGTCCAGTATACAATACCAGTAAAACGTTTGAACACCTCATTCAAGGGTTTTTCTTAATTTGTACTATTTTCTACATTGCAGAATAATAGTGAAAACATTAAACTATGAAATAACACATGAAATGTACTACAAATGTAAATATTTTTTTATATTTTTAGATACTTCAATGTAGTCACCCTTTTGCCTTGATGACAGCTTTTCCTTCCAACTCCATCTCAATTGGTTTGAGGTTGGGTGATTGTGGAGGCAGGTTGTCTGATGCAGCACTCCATCAATCTCCTTCTTGGACAAATAGCCCTCATTGTTCTGTTAAAAACAAATGATAGTCCCACTAAGCGCAAACTAGATGGGATGGTGTATTACTGCAGAATTCTGTGGTAGCCATGCTGGATAAGTGTGCCTTGAATTATAGATAAATCACAGATAGTATCACCAGTATAGCATCCCCACACCATCACAACTCCTCCTCCATGCTTCACGGTGGGAACTACACATGCGGAGATCATCCATTCACCTATTCTGCGTCTCACAAAGATTTTACCGTTATTTAACTAGGCAAGTCAGTTAAGAACAAATTCTTATTTTCAATGAGGGCCTAGGAACAGTGGGTTAACTGCCTGTTCAGGGGAAGAACGACAGATTTGTACCTTGTCAGCTTGGGGATTTGAACTTGCAATCTTCCGGTTTCTAGTCCAACGCTCTAACCACTAGGCTACCCTGGTAATTATATGCATAGTCGAGCATCTTTTCGTGACAAAATATTGCGCTTAAAACGGGCACTTTTTTTATCCATAAATTAAAAGAGCGTCCCCTATATCCAAGAAGTTAAAGTAATGGACTGTCATTTCTCTTTGCTTTTTTGAGCTGTTCTTGCCATAATATGGATTTGGTCTTTTACCATATCTGTATACCACCACTAACTTCTCATAACACAACTGATTGGCTCAAATTACACATTAGCTTTGAACAATGCACACCTGTTAATTGAAATGCATTCCAGGTGACTACCTCATGAAGCTGGTTGAGAGAATGCCAAGAGTGTGCAAAGCTGTCATCAAAGCAAAGGGTGGCTACTTTGAAGAATTTCAAATATAAAATCTATTTTGATTTAACACTTTTTTTGGTTACTTCATGATTGGATATGTGTTATTTCATTGTTTTGATGTCTTCACTATAATGTAGAAAATAGTAAAAATAAAGAACAACCCTGGAATGAGTAGGTGTGTTAACTTTTAACTGGTTCTGTATATCTGTATTTCTCCTGTAGAAATGCTTACAGGTTAGGTTTACTTGTAAATCAACCCTGGGTCCTTGAAAAGCGCTAAGTTCCTATTATTATTATTATTATTATTATTATTATTATTATTATTTATTATAAGCATAGGAATGAAGTAGGACCTGCACATGATTGGTCCATCATGTAATTAGGCTTGTAAATATGAATTCTGCCAGTAAATATTCATCAGGCTAGTCAATATGCACATGGTTTAGATCTTTGTCAGGTCCTTACATACTGGCATTAACATGGTCCTTACTGTCAGCAACAAAATGGGTTCAAACCTTCATTGACTGGAATGGCCTGGTACCTTCATTGACTGGAATGGCCTGGTACCTTCATTGACTGGAATGGCCTGGTACCTTCATTGACTGGAATGGCCTGACTGATGTGCTGCTTTACCACTTTGTTTGTAGCATGTGTTATTTATCTCCTGGCACTTGCTGTCAAGGCCTTGGCTTTTCAGTACATTAGGTAAAAGCTCAGAGTCAAATTGCCTGTAGCTTCAGGGAAAAGTATGTATGGTACCCCTACTACACACACACACACACACACACACACACACACACACACACACACACACAGCAGAGACACACACATTGCCTAACGAGGGGAGAGATTAAGTTGTTACCCTCTGCTGGCTACACAGCGATTAGCCTTATAACCCTGACTGACGTTTACCAAGTAGTTCTCTTCTGCCCTGCTGCCTTTCATTGTCCAGATGACTGGGGCAGGGGTGTGTGAAAAGGATGCATGGATGGGAAATATGCATTAAGGCAGTGCACAGATGGCTACCACAAAATGTACAATGTGGACCCAGAGGATATCACTTGGAATTATTAATTAAAACACTGGTTTCCAAAGTGGTCTTCGATGGTAAAAATAATAATAATACATATAATGATTAAAAGACAAGACCAAATTACAAACAACCATAAATACATTCATTTATATTGACATGCTAAAAAGTGGTACTTTTCACTGCACTTTTCCCTAACCTTAAAAATCAACCATATTCATTTTGCATTAAAACAATTTATTCATTGCACATCATACCTACAGTACAGTATCATTCAAATAAATCCACTTGATCAGCGGAAAGGGGCACAAGGGGCAGTGGAGTGGTTTCTCTTAAGACAACTTTGTCCAAATGAAAACCTTTGCCTGCTTTTTAAAGCTATTTCTACTTTTTCTTTGCTTGACCTCCAAGGGAAGGCTATTCCACAGACAAATGCCTGTATAGAAACACGTGCTCCTCACAGTACTGTTTACTCTTGGGATTTTACAAGACATAACACTACTGTAGCTCTGGTATTGTAACTGTGTTGGTTAAAGACCATATCAATGTTGTTTTTCATATAACCTGGGGCACGATCATTTAAGGTGTCATACATATGATTAAAGTTGGTCCACTCTGGACTCCAAAGGCAACAAGCCCACCTCCCGGGAACTGTACCCCTATGTGGGTCCTAGGGGGCACATTTAGCTGATAACATTACCATTATTTTGCATGACCTGCATTTGCTTTTTCATCTTTTTTGATAGCCCACTATACCAAGCAGAGCAGGCATAACCAAAATGACACTGAATCAAGGCTGAGACGAGCAGTTTCTTAACTTTGATGTTAAAATATCTAGTGTTACTATATTAAAATATCAATTTGTTTGCCATTTTAGAAAGAACTTTAGCAGCAATCAGGTCTCTAGAAAGGGATTGCTCTAGGGACACACAAAGATAAATTACACTTGTTTTAGATTCAATCTCCTTGCCTGCACAGTTGACCTTTTATCTTGTCAAACCTAAGCAATCTACATTCTGTTCTAAACAAAATTGATTCAGTTGTTCCCAAATGTAGTGACAATTTGTTGTCCGTCAACCAATCTCTAACAAAATGCAATTCCTTACTCAGGGTCTCCTCTGTCAAATGTATTTATAAAGCCCTTCTTACATCAGCTGATATCTCAAAGTGCTGTACAGAAACCCAGCCTAAAACCCCAAACAGCAAGCAATGCAGGTGTAGAAGCACTGTGGCTAGGAAAAACTCCCTAGGAAGAAACCTAGAGAGGAACCAGGCTATGAGGGGTGTCCAGTCCTGTTCTGGCTTTGTAAACTGTATCCTTCCCTGATACCAGTATGGCTGTGTCATCAGAATAAAGCAGGAGTTTCCACTTTAG
The DNA here is from genome assembly GCF_018296145.1 of Oncorhynchus tshawytscha. Classification (NCBI taxonomy): domain Eukaryota; kingdom Metazoa; phylum Chordata; class Actinopteri; order Salmoniformes; family Salmonidae; genus Oncorhynchus; species Oncorhynchus tshawytscha. The sequence goes on from NC_056447.1 coordinate 39,839,830, forward strand.
TGTGTCTAGCATATCATTAACCTGTAAATAAGATGTACCCTTGCTGTACTCCACAGGATATTTCTTTAGCCTCTGACAGAACATCACCAACATTACATACTTGTGTTCTGTTGGTCAGATAAGACCTAAACCAATTCACTGCTACATCATTTAGACCCAAACATTTCAATTTCATCAGGATAATATCATGGTCCACAGTGTCAAAAGCTTTTGCAAGTCTAACATGACCATACCTGTATAGTTCCCCTTCTATTTCAGGCTCACTGTATAGACACATTCCTCCCATGTCTCTGACTCATTGCTCTTTAATCCCCTATTACAGAAAAAACACTTTCCGTGGATCGTTATTGACTTTTCGTCCTCTTATCCTCTCGTACTCTATTGACGTCTTGTCATCTGTCTCTGCGTTGTGTATTTATCTTCAAAATATTCTTATACTCTGGTCAGAAAGGTGGATAAGGCAAGTATCAGTGGAATGAGCTGTTCTAAAGCCAGATTGGAGTTCATAAATAAGTTTGTGCTCAAGAAGGTATCCCTATTTTCAATTGCAAAACCTTAATGGATACGACCCTGGTGTAATGCCTTACATTTTCTATTTCCAGGTATCTCACTGACTTCCCGCACTGCTAATAGCATGGTGCTGATGCTGCAACACTATCCATACAAGGAAAAGGGTGGCGTGCTAATGTCAACCTCTGCATCCACTGCATTAGAACCTGCTTAGTGTGCTTGTCATGTTTATTTGGAAAGCCAAGTGATAACATTCAGTGTTACTGGTTGTTTTGACTCCCAGACATGCTGTCTCTCTCTGCCCTACAGTGACTTTGACTCCCTGGACGAACGGGACCAACAGAAAAACAACCAGTTGGGCTTTGACGTGGCCGAGCGGGAGTTTGGAATCTCCCCCTGCATGACGGGCAAGGAGATGTCCCAGGTGTCAGAGCCCGACAAGCTCTCCATGGTCATGTACCTCAGCCAGTTCTACGAGATGTTCAAGGACACAGTTCCCCCTGGGGCCGGAGGTGAGTATGCTAGAAACTCATGCTAGTTTCATGAATATCGTTTTTATTTGGGGGGTGGGGGAGTGTTGAAGGTTGGTTGAAATGTTATACACACTGAGTGATCAGTAATATATATTATGCACCAAACAGACCAGAAACAGGGAGGGACTACCTGAACTCGTCCAATGGGAAATGCTTGCAATTTTCATGACCCTAGTGTGTAACGCCTTAAATTTAGTATATTTTATATTTCCAGATAACCAGAACATGAGCCCTGAGGAGAAGGCTGCGTTGATCAACAGCACTAAGTCTCCCATCTCCTTCCTTAGCAAGCTGGGCCAGAGCATCGCCATATCCCGCAAACGCAACCCCAAGGTTCTCCAATGCATCATTGTCAGCTCAGCAGTCCCTTTCCCTTCAGCACTGTGTTACTGCTGTGTATATCATCATCTTATAATGCTACTGTTGGAGTCCATAGCTGTCTGCCTGAAATAACCAGTGACAACATGTGATTATGTGATCAACAGGACAAGAAGGAGAAGGATGTGGATGGTTTGGGGAAGAGGAGGAAGACTAGCCAGGCTGGCCATTCTGAAGAAGTGCGTAAAACTTTCAAGGGTTAAAAATATAATTCAGGCGTTGAACTCTGCTTTGCAGACGGATAGAAATGTCTCTCAGGTTAAACTCATTCTCTGGTTTCGTACTGTCCGTGTGTTTGTAACAGGAGGAGGTTTTGAGGGGTAACCATGATGACAGGCCGTCAAACAGTACTGCTCTAACGGAGAGGAAGATGAAGGAAGAGACCGCAGCTGTAGGGAACCATAACAAAGTCAAGTCCATGGCCACCCAGCTCCTCGCCAAGTTTGAGGAGAATGCTCCTGCAGAGTCCAAGGGCCTCAAACGACAGGTATGGAGAGACTCATTATGTCTGGGTGGTGTTGACGATGGGAGAAGGAGTAGTCTTGCTTGCCTGGATGGGGGAAGAGACTAGAGACGGAGTAAACTGTTTTAAACAAGAGAACTGTTGCTTGAGATTTAGCTTTCCTGGATGATAATGACATGAAGACAGCTTTGTTTGTCTAGACAGTGTTTTGTTTGTCTAGACAGAGTAAATATGTCTAGACAGAGTAACTATGCAGAAGTTAGATGTAGATCTATTTAATCTCATGGCGTCTAACATGACTCCAAGTCTCGTGATGCTGAGTGTGTAGCAAAACTGTACTACTGTATTAATGTGTTGAACTCCAGGGCCTGTATTCATAAAGCTTCAGAGTAGGAGTGCTGCTCTAGGATCATAATGAATGATTAAGTAAAATGCATAATTAAAACTCCATTTAGCAGACACTTTTATCCAAAGCAACTTAGTCATGTGTGGATATATTCTATAAGTATAGGTGGTAAAGGTCGACCGATAATGATTTTAACGCCGATACCGATTATTGGAGGACCTAAAAAGCCGATAACGATTAATCAGCCGTTTTTTTTGTGTGTGTTTTTTTGTAATAATGACAATTACAACAATACTGAATGAACACTTATTTTAACTTAATATAATACATCAATAAAATCAATTTAGCCTCAATTTAGTAAATGATGAAACATGTTCAATTTGGTTTAAATAATGCAAAACCAAAGTGTTGGAGAATAAAGTAAAAGTGCAATATGTGCCATGTAAGAAAGCTAACGTTTAAGTTCCTTGCTCAGAACATGAGAACATATGAAAGCTGGTGGTTCCTTTTAACATGAGTCTTCAATATTCCCAGGTAAGAAGTTTTAGGTTGTAGTTATTATAGGAATTATAGGACTATTTCCCTCTATACCATTTGTATTTCATTAAACTTTGACTATTAGATGTTCTTATAGGCACTTTAGTATTGCCAGTGTAACAGTATAGCTCCTGTCCTCCCTGGGCTCGAACCAGCAACACAACGACAACAGCCACCATCGAAGCAGCGTTACCCATGCAGAGCAAGGGGAACAACTACTAGAAGGCTCAGAGCGAGTGACGTTTGAAACGCTATTGGCACGCGCTAACTAGCTAGCCATTTCACTTCGGTTACTCATCTCGGGAGTTGATAGGCTTGTAATCATAAACAGCGCAATGCTTGACGCACAACGAAGAGCTGCTGGCAAAACGCACGAAAGTGCTGTTTGAATGAATGTTTACACGCCTGCTTCTGCCTACCCCCGCTCAGTCAGATACTTAGATACTTGTATGCTCGGTCAGATTATATGCAACGCAGGACATGCTAGATAATATCTAGTAATTTTTTAAAATATTTTATTTAACCTTTAATATCATCAACCATGTGTAGTTAACTAGTGATTATGATTGATTGTTTTTTATAAGATAAGTTTAATGCTAGCTAGCAACTTACCTTGGCTTACTGCATTTGCGTAACAGGCAGTCTCCTTGTGGAGTGCAACGAGAGAGAGGCAGGTCGTTATTGCGTTGGACTAGTTAACTGTAAGGTTGCAAGATTGGGTCCCCCGAGCTGACAAGGTGAAAATCTGTCATTCTGCCCCTGAACGAGGCAGTTAACATACCGTTCCTAGGGCGTCATTCAAAATAAGAATGTGTTCTTAACTGACTTGCCTAGTTAAATAAGGGTATTAAAAAAAATAGGCTAATCGGTGCCCAAAAACAAACACCAATTTCCGATTGTTATGAAAACTTGAAATCGGCCCTAATTAATCGGTCGACCTCTAATAGGTGGTCCTAGGATTCGAGCCCACTATCCTGGCATTGCAAGAGCCATGCTCTACCAACTGAGCTACAGAGGACCTGATCTTACATCAGCACTCCTATGCTGAGATGCTTTGTGAATACGGGCCCAGAATGCTAGTACTAATGTGGCACGGGCCTGGCAGGCTTACAGTTGGTAGGATGATAGTGGTGACAATGGGGAGAAATGGGTTTACAGACCCAACTCAAGACCTGATCCTGGGCAAGTCACCCTGAGAGGCAATACTGCAGGCCTGGAGCAGTGTGGGGGCTCTGTGGGCTAGTGGAACACAAGCTACTATTGTTGACATAGAAAGACAACTCACGGGCAGCATTCCCAAGTGGTGCCAAATCTAAAATTCCTGCTCGGGATGTGTGTTTTGCTGTTGTGAAATCTGATACAATCTTTGATACACAAAAGACTCGGTAGATGTAAATTGAATTGATGACACGTTAGAAGTAGCCTGCCTCAGGTCTAGAGCTTCGAGCAGAATGCTAGAAGCGTTTCTCTCTTGGTCACAGATTTGGACAATCTGATTGGTAAATTGGTAAATCAATGTTGTCGTCATCTTTTCTAATCATATAATAACCAGCTACACATGGCCCATCAAAGAGGCTGTATAGTACAAGTTGGTTTATAGGCGCTGAGCCCTACTTATGTTGAGTCCCACTGGTGGTAATATTCAATTTGATTCTGCTGCTGCTGTGTTGAATTGGGACTGTGTGTTGCACCAGAATGGCTGAAAGTGGAGTGTGTCTGTGTGGGTGTTTCAAACCACGGGGCTTCACCTTTTCACCACTTCTTTGACCCTCAGCTCTTTGCATGAAATGCTGATAATGTCTTTGCCACAGTGTCCATATTATTTTTCTTAAGTCTATAGTAAATTACAAACCTAAGATGGTTCCAGTTTGTACAATAATAATGCATGTCATATTGTCCAGATGTAGGATCTTAATTTGAGCCAGTTTGTTACAGCAGGAAAATAATCCTGGAGCAACAGGAAATGTAAATTATGTGAATTATAATTAATGGACATGTTTGCAGGGGTTGATAACATTTTTCATTATGCCATATCAAGTCTGAAATTTAGTGGAAATTACAAACTTTAGAAGCCTTTTTAAAACTTAAATACACAACAAGTTTGCACTTCCTTTTTTGCTTGAAAATTCTCAGTAACATAAGAGTGATCAAATGAACATCCTACATTTGTAGTCACACTACATTACACAGCATGCTATTCTTGACACACACAATTTACTTTTAGTTTTTGCTCCCAGTTTGTTTTCCAACCAGCATAACTCTCTTCTGATGATTCACTTCCCTCTCTATTTTTCTCTTCTTCCTCTCCTCCAATCATGGATCATGACCTTGACTCATGGTTGGTTGCGCTCACTGTGTCCTGGTCTCTTATTGGCCACTTTGACTGTCACTCATCTTCCACTGGTCAAAGGGGGATTCTCTGCCCAATCTGGATCTTCTTGTGGCACAGCCCCCTCCCCCGCCTCCTGCCCCTCTGGACCCCCCCAGGGAGTCTGTCTGCCTAGCTCTGGTCCCTGCATGGAGACAGGTAAAGAGTGGACACTTCACCTCCCTCCCCTAGACCCTTGTCTAACCCCTGGATGTCCCTAACCAACCGTCTCTCTGCTGTGTTTTACAGTAGTATACATGGGGAAAGCTGCTTTGTGTGCAGATTGTTAACTGTTATTCATCCTAGACATAGCATGCTTTATTTTCTGTGGAGTGATGAAACCAGTAGTTCCGTGTGTGTGATATCAGAATAACCAGCTGTGTGTGGGTGCTGTTCGTTCCAGACAGTGAGTGACGTGATGTCATGTTCTCTCTTGTCTCATGTGGCGTATCCCTCTCCCTATCCCTCTCCCTCCCCTGCCATGTTGTCTCAGAAACAAACCCAACAGCAGGAGCAGCTCAGCTTTGGCTATAAGACCCTCCCCAACAGAGGGGAGCAGGTATGGCTAGCTGGTCTGACGCTGTAGTAGTCCCTGCCTACTAGTCGGTCTCCCATCTCCAGCTAACCAGTTAACCATGCTATCATAGCTAGTTACTAGCTAGCTAACATCCCCTGCTTTGATAGACAAAGGCTATCACTTCAGCTTAGCTCAGTTAGCTTCATTGTGCTAATCATCAAAGTTTTAGCTTAGTTCGCTTGTGCACTAATCATCAAAGCTGCTTTGTTGTTTTTTTGTTTAGTCCTTTTAAAATTAAATATGCTATGTCTAACAGTTTGAACCCCTACGTGAAATGGCCAGTTCAGAGCTGTGCTTGATTGACCCATGAAAGCTAATCTGCAGTTGAGCTAATTGGTTGGAAATAGTCTGTCGTGAAAAATATTTTTGGTGGAAATAATTAGCTAACAGACCGTTAATCCATTAACATAAAGACCAGGGCTCTCCAGCCCTGTTCCTGGAGAGCTACCCTCCCGTAGGTGTTCAGTCCAACCCTAATCTACCGCACCACATTCTAATAATTAGCTGGTTGATAAGATGAATCAGGTTAGTTATAACCTTCAGGAGGGTAGGTAGTTCTCCAGGAACAGGCTCTCCAATACCACTTTTCTATCTCACACACTCATTTTCACTGATTAGTGTACTGATTTAGTAGCTCTTCAGACTCTTATAAGTAGGGTTGCAAAATGTTTGGAACTTTCAATAAATTCCCTGCTTTTTCAGAAATCCCAGTTGGATGACTTCCCGGAATCAGGAGGTAATAAGCAGGAGATCAGGATTCCTCCAACCAGGATTTCTAGAAAACTATTGAATTTATTGAAAGTTCCAAACATTTTGCAACCCTACACATAAGTATACTCTCGCTCACCACAGTATTTCATACTTTTCTCATCATGCTATTCCTCTCGCTTTTTTCTAATTCACTCACAAGAGTGTCCCAAAAGGTTTTTGTGGCTGTAAAAAATCAAATTTAAAAAAACGTATCTCATGCTTGCTTAACTGTAAACTAATTAGTTTGTAAATGTGAAGAAATGTTGTTTATTTGCCTTAATTCTCACATACGTCCAGTGGGTGGCTGTGTGTGATGAATCAGTGTTGACTTGAGTGTGTAGTGTGGTAGAATGCCAGCGGTAGTTACAGAATGAGTGTGAGGGTGATACTGTAGCAGATTATTGTTTTAGCCTATTGGATGTGAATCATTAGTTAAATTGATATTAATATGTGAATGTTTGTTGACTCACTGAATTCAAAAGTGAATTTGGATGAGGCAATATGACACCTGAAGGGTACAGAGCTGTGTGTCTGTGTGTGCACGTGTTGAACGGAGGAATTGTGCACGTCAGTGACAAGTGACGGCGTGTCCTCCTCTCCACTCTCAAGCCAAGAAGCAGTACAGAGTCAACCTGTGGCTCACGGAGCTGCCCTAAGAAAACCATTCTGCTCTCCTCCTCTTCCTCCACCTCCTCACTCTATCTTCACTTACAGGTGACCAGTCTAGTCCATACCAGACCAGACACACTCCCCTGTCCTCTGCCTTGTTGATCCTTTATCTAACCTCTATCCTCTCAGGTCTTGTCTTACCTTACGAACAAGCTATCCAGTTGTGCCGTCAAAGTAGAAAGCTAAATGTAGTGACTCTTCTTCCCCTCCCTATATTAACGTCCTAGACGTTAGCATTTCGCTACACTGGAAATAACATCTGCTAACCATGTGTATGTGACAATAACATTTGATTTGAGGACTTCCAACCTAACTAAAATGAACTGTATCTAGTCTTAGTATCCGTTCTTCTCGTCAGTGGGTTTCTTGTGTTGTGGCTGACCAGCGTGTAGGTAGGCCTTGTTGCCATACTTTCTGCAGTGAAAGATCTGATGATGTACATGGCATGCTGTGGTTTGTTTATGAGCGGAGAAACATGGCCCTAGCTGTCAGTTTTGAAGTGTCTGGGTGTCCTTCAGCATTGTGATGGAGGAGGCAGTCACCACCCAAGACCAGACCCTTCTGACACACAGGGTAACCATGGTTGAATGGGCCTGTGGTCAGTGCTAACCCTCAGGGAACTAACAACACAGGCATAGTGTGTGTGACTGGGTGGCTCTACGGCTTGTGTGGGATGGAAGGGATTGTTGTGGTCAGAATATGATTGGAACAATCAACAAAGTGTAAGCAGATGACTTACAGTATGTAAGTATACAGTATTTCAAGGCTAGTCTCATATGTTTAGTTTGGGCACTATTGTTTGATCTCTATCGCCATAGCAGTGCTTGCATGCTGACTCATATACAGTATTAGATGATATGTGTGCAATTTGTAAATAATAATTTGGTGGGTGCTTATATTTGTCCTATTTGACACATGTACAAGTGTGTATTAATATACATGTGTGAATTTGAAATGAGTTTTTTTTTAAATATCCCAACTCCCCCTGAAAGAGTGGGTTGTCAATAGAGGTCTGTTTATTTCATAGCCTGTCTTAAATTCTCAAGCCAACCATACCAGCTAACTGCATCAAACCAGTATTATCATGTTTTGGGACACACAGACTGTAAACACACACAATGCTTACCTTCGTTTAATCTGCAGAAATGGAAACCCGTGCAGCTTGACGAGCCAGAGCCTATTCACATCCCTAGCATTCAGGAGAGGTCTGCGAGATTAGTCGCTAAGTTTAAGGGTAAACCTGAGAAACCAAAGGTGAACACCATGGCATGTTGTGTGAAAAAACAGAGCCGTATATAATCAGTCAATTCATTATCTGTAAGTGATGGGCCTTGTGGATTTATTCATTTTTTTAATAGTTTGAGTGTCTTTGGTGCTGGTTTACTACTGTACTCTAGCTAAGAACGAATTCCTCATTGTCAATCTCAGTCCTGTTGCCTTTTCTGAACTGTCCTACATTATTTATCTGTCCTCTCCTTCCCCTGGAGCCTAAGAAAAAGCCCTCACGTTTCTTTATAGAACAGTGGCACCGGTCTCACAGCCAGAGCCCAGAGAGCCCCCTCTCCTCCCCTGAAATGCTCAGACAGGTAGCCCCCTCTCCTCCCCTGAAATGCTCAGACAGGTAGCCCCCTCTCCTCCCCTGAAATGCTCAGACAGGTAGCCCCCTCTCCTCCCCTGAAATGCTCAGACAGGTAGCCCCCTCTCCTCCCCTGAAATGCTCAGACAGGTAGCCCCCTCTCCTCCCCTGAAATGCTCAGACAGGTAGCCCCCTCTCCTCCCCTGAAATGCTCAGACAGGTAGCCCCCTCTCCTCCCCTGAAACGCTCAGACAGGTAGCCCCCTCTCCTCCCCTGAAACGCTCAGACAGGTAGCCCCCTCTCCTCCCCTGAAACGCTCAGACAGGTAGCCCCCTCTCCTCCCCTGAAACGCTCAGACAGGTAGCCCCCTCTCCTCCCCTGAAACGCTCAGACAGGTAGCCCCCTCTCCTCCCCTGAAACGCTCAGACAGGTAGCCCCCTCTCCTCCCCTGAAACGCTCAGACAAGCCCCCTCTCCTCCCCTGAAACGCTCAGACAGGTAGCCCCCTCTCCTCCCCTGAAACGCTCAGACAGGTAGCCCCCTCTCCTCCCCTGAAACGCTCAGACAGGTAGCCCCCTCTCCTCCCCTGAAACGCTCAGACAGGTAGCCCCCTCTCCTCCCCTGAAACGCTCAGACAGGTAGCCCCCTCTCCTCCCCTGAAACGCTCAGACAGGTAGCCCCCTCTCCTCCCCTGAAACGCTCAGACAGGTAGCCCCCTCTCCTCCCCTGAAACGCTCAGACAGGTAGCCCCCTCTCCTCCCCTGAAACGCTCAGACAGGTAGCCCCCTCTCCTCCCCTGAAACGCTCAGACAGGTAGCCCCCTCTCCTCCCCTGAAACGCTCAGACAGGTAGCCCCCTCTCCTCCCCTGAAACGCTCAGACAGGTAGCCCCCTCTCCTCCCCTGAAACGCTCAGACAGGTAGCCCCCTCTCCTCCCCTGAAACGCTCAGACAGGTAGCCCCCTCTCCTCCCCTGAAACGCTCAGACAGGTAGCCCCCTCTCCTCCCCTGAAACGCTCAGACAGGTAGCCCCTCTCCTCCCCTGAAACGCTCAGACAGGTAGCCCCCTCTCCTCCCCTGAAACGCTCAGACAGGTAGCCCCCTCTCCTCCCCCCTCAGACAGGTAGCCCCCTCTCCTCCCCTGAAACGCTCAGACAGGTAGCCCCCTCTCCTCCCCTGAAACGCTCAGACAGGTAGCCCCCTCTCCTCCCCTGAAACGCTCAGACAGGTAGCCCCCTCTCCTCCCCTGAAACGCTCAGACAGGTAGCCCCCTCTCCTCCCCTGAAACGCTCAGACAGGTAGCCCCCTCTCCTCCCCTGAAACGCTCAGACAGGTAGCCCCCTCTCCCCCTGAAACGCTCAGACAGGTAGCCCCCTCTCCTCCCCTGAAACGCTCAGACAGGTAGCCCCCTCTCCTCCCCTGAAACGCTCAGACAGGTAGCCCCCTCTCCTCCCCTGAAACGCTCAGACAGGTAGCCCCCTCTCCTCCCCTGAAACGCTCAGACAGGTAGCCCCCTCTCCTCCCCTGAAACGCTCAGACAGGTAGCCCCCCTCTCCTCCCCCGCTCAGACAGGTAGCCCCCTCTCCTCCCCTGAAACGCTCAGACAGGTAGCCCCCTCTCCTCCCCTGAAACGCTCAGACAGGTAGCCCCCTCTCCTCCCCTGAAACGCTCAGACAGGTAGCCCCCTCTCCTCCCCTGAAACGCTCAGACAGGTAGCCCCCTCTCCTCCCCTGAAACGCTCAGACAGGTAGCCCCCTCTCCTCCCCTGAAACGCTCAGACAGGTAGCCCCCTCTCCTCCCCTGAAACGCTCAGACAGGTAGCCCCCTCTCCTCCCCTGAAACGCTCAGACAGGTAGCCCCCTCTCCTCCCCTGAAACGCTCAGACAGGTAGCCCCCTCTCCTCCCCTGAAACGCTCAGACAGGTAGCCCCCTCTCCTCCCCTGAAACGCTCAGACAAGCCCCCTCTCCTCCCCTGAAACGCTCAGACAGGTAGCCCCCTCTCCTCCCCTGAAACGCTCAGACAGGTAGCCCCCTCTCCTCCCCTGAAACGCTCAGACAGGTAGCCCCTCTCCTCAGACAGGTAGCCCCCCCCTGAAATGCTCAGACAGGTAGCCCCCTCTCCTCCCTGAAACGCTCAGACAGGTAGCCCCCCTCTCCTCCCCTGAAAGCTCAGACAGGTAGCCCCCTCTCCTCCCCTGAAACGCTCAGACAGGTAGCCCCCTCTCCTCCCCTGAAACGCTCAGACAGGTAGCCCCCTCTCCTCCCCTGAAACGCTCAGACAGGTAGCCCCCTCTCCTCCCCTGAAACGCTCAGACAGGTAGCCCCCCTCCTCCCCTCCCCTGAAACGCTCAGACAGGTAGCCCCCTCTCCTCCCCTGAAACGCTCAGACAGGTAGCCCCCTCTCCTCCCCTGAAACGCTCAGACAGGTAGCCCCCTCTCCTCCCCTGAAACGCTCAGACAGGTAGCCCCCTCTCCTCCCCTGAAACGCTCAGACAGGTAGCCCCCTCTCCTCCCCTGAAACGCTCAGACAGGTAGCCCCCTCTCCTCCCCTGAAACGCTCAGACAGGTAGCCCCTCCTCTCTGGGGAGAACTACATTAACACATCTCTGCTCCTTGGAAAACTCACTAGATTGATTTTGATAGATTGATTCGATTTTAAATTATATAAGATATACCTACTGCCATCAAGGACAGCTGCATTATAACATTTCTCCTCAGACTGCTACATTTTACGTTTGAGTCATTTAGCAGACACTCTAATCCAGAGAAATTTACAGGAGCAATTAGGGTTAAGTGTCTTGTTCAAGGGGACATCAACTGATGTTTTAACCTAGTCAACGCAAGGATTCGAACCAGAAACCTTTTGGTTACTGGTCCAACGCTCTTAACTGCTAGGCTACTAGTAACCACCCTGTTAACCAGTAACCTCAATAGCTGACCAAAGCTGAATTTGCCCCTGTTTTTCTACTGTGTTTCTACTGCATGGCAAATAGAAATTGGCTTTGCAACAATGCAGCATTTACAAGTACACCATAAATGAGTAGTGACCTCTGCTAATAGTGGATCAGTTATGTCAAGGCACAGCAGTCAGGGCACCCTTGTTAGTATGCATATGATGAACCTGTCAGATGAACCTGTCACATAAAAATCACTTAAACAACTAAAGCAAGCACAAATAGCCTAGCACACAAGGCTAAAACCTCTATCACAATCAATCAGGTTGCTCTCGCAAAAGAGGTTTCTAGCCTCCAATGGTCTTTCCTGGATAAATAAATGTTAAATAATATGGCTCTTGTGTGGAGCATGGGATGCTTTGCGCATTGGCTAAATTCTTCCTTTCCAGTCCTATTCTGTTCTTTGTAATCTAATAATGTGTTCTTCTGCAGGAGCTAGAGCTTCTGCGCTTTGATGATCAAATGCTGTTACATAGCCTTAGTATACAGGAGAGGGCTGAGCAGCTTGCCTCGCAGTTTCAAAGCAAGCCGACAAAGCCACAGGTGATACACACCACTCAATAGCCTTGGCCTGGGTTCAAAGTTGAGGACTTTACCAAAAGAACTGACCTGATCTCTGATCTCCTTAGTTACTTTACAAGATGTCATTAATGTCAGATCGAGTAATAAAACTATAAATAAAACACTGCCATTAATCCTATTGTTTACTCAGTATCTGTCATTCGTGTTATGTAGAATTAGAATATGACCCAGCCAAGGGTTTTCCATATCAGCTTGTCTTGCATCTTTGCCTATTCTCTTTGTTCTCATGCCAAGTCCTCCTGCCTTAATTGTCCTCTCTTTTCTTTCTTTCCCCTGGAGCCTAAGAGAAAGCGCTCACGTTTCTTTATAGAACAGTGGCACCTGTCACGCAGCCATAGCCCAGAGAGTCCCCTCTCCTCCCCTGAAACGCTCCGACAGGTACCCTCTCCCTCCTGAGGAGATCTGCAGTGGGGCTGACTCTAACACACTCATTGCCTCTGGGAGATGGGCCAAATAACTCACTGCCTGTCCTCTGATATGTGATTGAACTGATTTCCAATGTGTGTCCTAACAAGCATGTGGACAATGCATACAGGAATGCATACTAGTCAACAGCTGTTGCTCCTCATTAAAGTAATGGTGTGTAGACATCGCTGGTGTTGTAATGGTTAAACTCCAAGCACTTTTTCTGTCAGACACTGCATGTGGTGGTGTGGCTCATGGCTTTATTAGTGTAAATGAGGGTTCAATAGTTCTATGCAGTTTTGCACATATTTGAAAACACTAATTCAAAGCAGTTCATTGGATTAGTGAGCCGACACATCTACACGCTTGATCAACCAAACATGGCTTCATTTCCCTCTCATGATATCAGTTATTTTCCAGTGCTCTTTAGTGCCTTATCTATCACATTCCTTTGCATTCTTTGCATGTATTTATTTTTCCTCCATGTCTCTTTCTCTCATCCTACCGTCCTTTCTTTCTTTCTTTCTCTGCCGTCGATAGAGATATTTAAAGATGTACACAGGGGGAGTAAGCTTATTGGCTGATCAGATAGCCAATCAGCTTCAACCTCAGGAGGAACCCAAGCCCTTACTTGACGAGAGGGAATTGGTGGAATTGGTAAGAGCCAATGGTGTCGTAGGGCACTAGGCATGTTGTAGACCCAAGAGTGAAGTGACTCCAGCTTGCGAATGCAGCTGTGGTGTTTGGGGATAATGAGTGTAACTAGGACTTCCTGCTAGTTATAGAGAACGATTTGTAATTGTGTGTTTCTTAGAAACTAACTCTGTGACCAGTGTTCTGTGTGTGTGTATGTAGAACATTTTGACCTTGTGTTTGTTGTGTTTCTCACAATGCAAACGTCTTTTGTTTTAGTGGCCCATGTTATGACCTACTAGGTTGTGAATGGTTTGATATCAATGGAACAGTTGATCCCATTATTCTCTATCAGTTTGATTTTCCCACTAAGTTGTGAAGCTGGGGCTCCATGGAAATACCTACCCTCTCTCTCCATCGCTCTGCACCTCTCCCCTGCCCCTGATCTAATCTCCTTTCCCCCTCTTCCTCTACAGGGTTCCCTGAGGAAGGAGTTTCCCCAGAACATCGGGGGCAGTGACGTGTGCTTCTTCTGCCGGAAGCGTGTGTACGTGATGGAGCGGCTGAGTGCCGAGGGCAAGTTCTTCCACCGTAGCTGCTTCAAGTGTGACTACTGCGGAACGACGCTTAGATTGTCATCCTACGCCTTCGATGTGGGGGATGGTACGTGCTCCCTAGATGCTTCTTTAGACCACTCGCAATGATCATAATGTAGTGTGCTTTTCAGTCAATACAAGTGTAAGCTGGTCCCAGATCTGTTCGTTACATGTGAACAGATCTAGCTTGCATACGCTGTTGATACAATGGGGAGAACAAGTTTTTGATACACTACCGATTTTGCAGGTTTTCCTACTTACAAAGCATGTAGAGGTCTGTAATTTTTTATCATAGGTACACTTCAACTGTGAGAGATGGAATATAAAACAAAAATCCAGAAAATCACATTGTATGATTTTTTTTTAAAGTAATTAATTTGCATTTTATAGCATGACATAATTATTTGGTCACCTACCAACCAGTAAGAATTCCGGCTCTCATTGTTCACTGCATGTGAACAAGAACACCCCACTGAATGACAGTCACTTAGTTTTGTCTTGACAAAATTCAAACAGGGCACAGACATTACTGACACACAATCAGATATATCACATGTATTTAGAAATCCCTTTTTACATCAGCAGATGATACAAAGTGCTGTACAGAAACCCAGCCTTAAACCCCAAACAGCAATCTATTCATATGTAGAAGCACTGTGGCTAGGAAAAACTCCCTAGAAGGGCAGGAACCTAGGAAGAACCCTGGAGAGGAACCAGGCTCTGAAGGGTTGCCAGTCCTCTGCTGGCTGTGCCGGGTGGAGATTATAAGAGTACATGACCATTAAGGCCAGATTGTTCTTCAAGATGTTCAAACATTTATAGATTACCAGCAGGGATCATTTGAGAATTTTATGACACTGTAGAAAGTGCTGACTGAAATGTTGGCCTACTGATAGGTAGACATACATGTACTGTTAGCATGGTCAATTATACCATGCCATGTCCTTGTGGTTACAGTAGGTGTTATCAGATTGTCCTGCATTATCCTCATAGAGCCTGCTCCAGTCTTGTGATGTCATTCCCTTTTCTCTATGGGTGTTAAGGTCTCTGTTCTCATTGAACAAGTAGAAGATTGTTAGCAATAAGGGAGTGGCTGTTTCTCCCTGTTTAGTTTGTGATCCCAGTCATCCCACTGGTAGAGCAGACTCCAGAATGCCCACTGGGAACTTAGGGAGGGAAGGAGGACAATAATAGTGTCTATCTATGAACAGCATAGTCTAATACACACAGATGCTTTCACCGTACTAAAGAATATGCAACAGCCAGATGAGGGGAATGCAGGCTGATCTGGAAAGGTGTTTTGTTTTGCGCTGATTTGATATTTCTCTGTTTTTGTCTCCTGCAGGGAAGTTTTACTGCAAGCCGCACTACTGTTACCGCTTGTCTGGTCAGGCTCAGAGGAAGAGGCCAGCACCGACCTCTGCTCTGCTCAATACAAAGGTACTACTGACCCATCCTCTATTCCCCCCCCCCCACACACACACTGGATCTGTCATGTCGGACAATCAGGAAGTGTAGGGTGTGTATTGACCCCCTCCACCCCTGTCTTCAGGACAACCAGGCGTCCTTGCCCGTCATGGTCACCGTGGACTCCCCCGGGAGGGGGGAGATGGCATCCCTGTCTCCCGCTGAGCGCCAGACCTCAGGTACCCCCACTAGCCCACTTTGCTCACCTCTAGCTGTGGTACCACTGCCCCGCCTGGCCTCACTGGCCCGGGCTCGATGGTTGGGGGAGGGGCCCCTGCGCACCCTCCGCTGCACCCTGTCCTGGACCTACCACCAGGTGGAGCTAAACTCCCTCAACTCTCAGCTTCTGTATACCTACTGTATCTACCTCTTCTGCTGTTTCACCCTCAACGCCTTGCTCAATCTCCTAGCATGACTTGTAGCATGATGTACTACAGTACCCATAGAACATACTGTATCCCCCTCGCCTTATATCACCTCTGTGGCTTTACTTCACAACTAATGACTGAGTGAATGTTAGCTAGCATCCTCTATTCCTCTTTCGTATAGCTTGCTGTCCTATTGATGTTATTTCTGTGATTCTGTGCTTGTGGTGTGTTGTTTTTTTCTTGAAGATGCAGCATTCCCTCCCCTTTTGGTCAATATAGTAGCCCCCGGTGGCAGCTATATTTTAAACGAATGGTGCATCTTCTTCGATCTCTCTCAGCGGGGAAATTAAAACAACAGTCAGGCAAAATGATGAGCCTTCGCTGTTCGCTTCTGTGTGTTTTTAAGACTTAATTATACTGTAATTACTTACCGTTTCTCACTGTAATTAGTCATTTAATGAATTAAGTAATTTAACAGTAACCTGTTGAATTGATTAATAGTTGTACATTAAATGTAATATTTATATTAATTTAATTATAATATTAAATATGTTTTATTACTCAACAAATGTGTTGAGTATGCTCTTTTGCCTGCCTGTGCTTTAATTGAAGGCCCAACTCTATTGTGATTGTAACCTGTAGTGCTCTCTGACTTCCTTAGTTTTACCTTGTCCTATTTGACCTTCTCAGTAGAGCATGCCTGTATCACTGCTTGTGATTGGTTCTTTGTAAGCTTTACCTTTTCACCCTCCTATCAGAGTAGCCTGAAGCTGACAGCTAGTGCTTGAAACAGGGCTTGTCATTGGTCCATTGTGAAAGCCACCCTGCCCCTCATCTCTAACTGTATCGTCAGTGGGTGTCCTGTCTGTCTTCCTGCATCCCTCTTTGCATTCTAACACACACTGCTTTTGCTAAATGCTGCATTTATCTTGCATATACTATATAGATTCTACTGATGAAACGTGTAGGTTGATGTCTCTAATGTACGGCTAATTATCTAGTGTGAAGTTTGTAGCTTAGATTACTTTATTAAGAAATCTGTAGGCCTGCTAGGCTAGTATTAGATTTAAGGTAAGTATAAGGCATTCATCCCACAACTACTAGAACATTTTTATACTTGGTAATAAGATAGAAGCAGGCCGCAAACATGATGTATACACTACAAGATTATGTGGACACCTGCTCGTCAAACATCTCACTCCAAAATCATGTACATTTAATACGGAGTTGGTCCCCACTTTACCGCTATAATAGTTTCCACTAGTGGTCGACCGATTATGATTTTTCAACGCCGATACCGATTTATTGGAGGACCAAAAAAGCCGATACCGATTAATCGGCCAATTTAAAAAATAAAAAAGTATGTGTATATATATTATTGTAATAATGACAATTGCAACAATACTGAATGAACAATGAACACTTATTTTAACTTAATATAATACATATTATGGGCTTTTGGATGGGTGTTCTTAAGGTGATTCCACCTGTTGGTGTTTTTATTTATTTAGCCGTTGCTGACCCCATGCTTACATCTTTATCACAAATAAGACACCTTGCTTTCCCTGGTGCTAATTCCATGTAATAGTCCCACACTGGTGCTCTGCTTTTCTCTGCCATCTGTAAAACACACACAGCTCTGAAGTGACAATGATACTGAAGAGTCTGCTTAGGAGACAAATACTCTCAACTGTTTGAATAAAAATAGAGTTTGAGTTACCTGTGATGAATGTTGAAAACAAAAACTGTAATTTCTATATGCAGGAAATCCTATTTTATTAATGGGCATGTTAAGAATTGACTTCCAAAGTGCGAGTCATAATCCCCATGACAACTTCTAGCAAAATCTGAAAAGCGGCTCATTCATTTATTCCATAGGATATTTTTAGATTCACTTAAAATAAGGTCTGTGTTTCGTGTAGGCTTACACCACCGTACCAATTTTATAACTGTGTAGATATCCATAGGACAAGGTAACTCTGATCAATATTGGCTAAATATAATATTTTTTTTTTTTGTAGAGTGGATTTATGAAAATATTTTGACAAACGTAACCTTATCCTAGTGAGATTTACACGGGTATCAAAATGCTGAGGCAGTTTAAGCACGAAACACAGACCTTATTTGAAGTAGAGCAAGACATTCTCTATGGAAGACATGAACGGTAAAATAACAAAGGAACCCCTTTCAACTTCAGCCGCAAGTTATTACAGGAATTATAACGTGTCGACTATTTCTCTCTAGACCATATAACTTTGACTATTACGAGCCTGCTGCTGCCTACCACCCCTCAGTCAGACTGCTCTATTAAATATCAAATCATCACTTAACTATAATAAACACACAGAAATATGAGCCTTGGGTCAAATCCGGAAACTATCACCTTGAAAACAAAACGTTTATTCTGTTCCGTATTTTATCTAACTGGTGTCATCCATAAGTCAAAATATTCCTGTTACATTGCACAACCTTCAATGTTATGTCATAATTACGTAAAATTCGGGCAAATTAGTTCGCAGAGAGCCAGTCGGCCCAAATGGTTGCATATACCCTGACTCTGTGTGCAATGAACGCAAGAGAAGTGACACAATTTGGTTAATATTGCCTGCTAACCTGGACTTCTTTTAGCTAAATATGCAGGTTTCAAAATATATACTTGTGTATTGATTTTAACCTGTTGCGTCGAGCCATCCCGGATCCGGGATCGTGAATACAGCCTCAAGCTCATTACCATAACGCAACGTTAACTATTCATGAAAATCGCAAATGAAATGAAATTAATATGCTAGCTCTAAAGCTTAGCCTTTTGTTAACAACACTGTCATCTCAGATTTTCAAAATATGCTTTTCAACCATTGCAAAATAAGCATTTGTGTAACAGCTAGCGCACCTAGCATAGTATTTAGCGTTAGCATTAGCAGGCAACCTCTTCACAAAAGCCAGAAAATCATTCAAATAAAATCATTACCTTTTGAAGAACTTCAGATGTTTTCAATGAGGAGACTCTCAGTTAGATAGCAAATGCTCCGTTTTTCATGAAAAATGATTTGTTTAGGAGAAATTGCTCCGTTTGGTGCGTCACATTTGGCTACCAAAAAAAACGAAAATTCAGTCTTCAAAACGCAGAACTTTTTCCAAATTAACTCCATAATATCGACTGAAACATGGCAAACGTTGTTTAGAACCAATCCTCAAGGTGTTTTTCACATATCTCTTGTATGATATATCGTTCGTGGAAGTGTGCTTTCCCCTCTGAATCCCAGGAGAAAATGCCTGCGGCTGAAGATTACGCAGCAATTTACACAAAGGCCACCGGGCGGACCCGTGGTAAATGTAGTCTCTTATGGCCAATCTTCCAATGATATGCCTACAAATACGTCACAATGCTGCAGACACCTTGGAGAAACGATAGGAAGGGCAGGCTCATTCCCGGCGCATTCACAGCCATATAAGGAGACAATAGAAAACAGAGCTTCAAAAATTCTGCCCATTTCCTGGTTAAAGTATCATATTGGTTTCGCCTGTAGCATGAGTTCTGTGGCACTCACAGATAATATCTTTGCAGTTTTGGAAACCTTAGAGTGTTTTCTTTCCAAAGCTGCCAATTATATGCATAGTCGAGCATCTTTTCGTGACAAAATATTGCGCTTAAAACGGGCACGTTTTTTTATCCATAAATTAAAAGAGCGCCCCCTATATCCAAGAAGTTAAGAAAGGCATTGATGTTTATGGTTAAGTACACATTGGAGCAACGACAGTCGTTGATTGATTGTTTTTTATAAGATATGTTTAATGCTAGCTAGCAACTTACCTTGGCTTACTGCATTCGTGCAATAGGCAGGCTCCTCGTGAGGCAGGTGGTTAGAGCGTTGGCGTAGTTAACTGTAAGGTTGCAAGATTGAATCTCCCAGGCTGACAAGGTAAAAATCTGTCATTCTGCCTCGTTCCTAGGCCGTCATTGAAAATAAGAATGTATTCTGAACTGACTTGCCTAGTTAAATAACGATTAAATAAAGGTGTAAAAAAAACAACTTAATCTGCCCTAATTAATCGGCCATTGAGATTAATCGGTCGACCTCTAGTCCCTACTCTTCTGGGAAGGCGTTCCACTTGATGTTGGAACATTGCTGCGGGGAATTGCTTCCATTCAGCCACAAGCATTAGTGAGGTCAGGCACTGATGTTGGGCGATTAGGCCTGGCTCGCAGTCGGCGTTCCAATCATCCTAAAGGTGTTCGATGGGTTTGAGGTCAGAGCTCTGTGCAGGCCAGTCAAGTTCTTCCACACCGATCTCAACAAACCATTTCTGTATGGACCTTGCTTTGTGAACTGGGGCATTGTCATGCTGAAGCTGGAAAGGGCCTTCCCCAAACTGTTGCCACAAAGTTGGAAGCACAGAATCCTCTAGAATGTCTTTGTATGCTGTAGCATTAAGATTTCCCTTCACTGGATCTAATGGGCCTAGTCCGAAGCATGAAAAACAGCCACAGACCATTATTCATCCTCCACCAAACTTAGTTGGCACTATGCATTCATGAAGGTAGGGTTTGCCTGGCATCAGCCAAACATAGTTTCCTTATGTCGGACTGCCAGATGGGGCTCCCGAGTGGTGCAGCGGTCTAAGACACTGCATCTCAGTGCTAGAGGCATCACTACAGACCCTGGTTCGATTCCAGGCTGTATCATAACCGGCCGTGATTGGGAGTCCTATTGGGCAATGCACAATTGGCCCAGTGTTGTTAGGGTTTGGTCGGGGTAGGCCGTCATTGTAAATAAGAATTTGTTCTTAACTGACTTGCCTAGTTAAATAAAGGTTAAATAAATAAAACAATTATGGTGAAGCGTGATTCATCAGTCCAGAGAACACTTTTCCTCTGCTTCAGAGTCCAATTGCGGTGAGTTTTACACCACTCCAGCCAACGCTGTGATCTTGGGCTTGTGTGCGGCTGCTCGGCCATTGAAACCCATTTCATGAAGCTCTCAACGAACAGTTCTTGTGCTGACGTTGCTTCCAGAGGCAGTTTGGAACATGGTAGTGTTGCAACCGAGCACAGACGATTTTTAAACGCTACGCGCTTCAGCATTCTGCAGTCCTGTTCTGTGAGCTTCTGTGGCCTACCACTTTGCTGCTCATCCGTTATTGCTCCCAGAAATTCCTATTTCACAATAACAGCACTTACAGTTGACTGGGGCAGCCCTAGCAGGGAAGAAATTTGACCAACTGACTTGTAGGAAAGGTGACACCCTATGACAGTGCCACATTGAAAGTCACTGAGCTCTTCAGTCAGGCCATTCTACTGACAATGTTTGGCTATGGAGATTGCATGGCCATGCGCTCGATTTTATACACTTGTCAGCAACGGGTGTGGCTGAAATAGCCAAATAGCCAAATCCACTTATTTAAAGGGTGTCCCCATCATTTTGTTTATATAGTTTCTATTAATGGCTAACATTGATCATTTCATAACACATGCTAACCTGTGGTAATCCCTATCATCTTTAAAACTGAGGTTAGTCGAATAGGATTCATTGGCTCATGAATCTATTGTCTCATGAGACTGTGACGCAGGCTCTATTGACTTCTAAATGTCCCTCTGTGATACTAGAGTTCTGCATTCTTCAGTTTCACTAATCTGACAAACTGTCACCACATGCACCATCGCATGAAAACAAATGAACTATCACACTCTGCCTCACCAAACCATGCTTTAGTGAGGGTTGCATGCGGCCATTGCTTATAACACATTTTCTGTTGGTAAGTTTCTCTCACCTTATTTTAAGCTAAATTTATCATTTTAAAGAACACATTTTTAAGTGTTGCCGTGCCCTATGCAAGTGGATAATCTCATCTCAAATTTAGACTGATTCTACTAGACCAGGAATGGGCAACTTTGATGGGGGTTGGAGCCACAAAAATTCTGAACTCGTCATGAGGGAATGCGATCCAGGTCTGCGTACCCACATCCATATCCATCCTGCAATTCTACACATTTTGTCATGGGGTGGAGAGAAATGTTAGCCGTTTTTAAGCTAATTTACTGCAATTCAATACATTTTGCCCTGACTAATGCCATATTAATATGATATCTGAGTGAAAGTGAAAACAAAGTCAATGTGGGCCCCCCAGTCGGTAAATTGACCATGTTTACTACAACAGGGTACTGATTTGGGACACTAGTTGCCCATCCCTGTATTAGACTGTCAGTTTTACGACTTGCTAGGAAGGATGGGAAAAAGGCAAAGTAGTACCAGCCTTACGTTATATAATACATATATATTATAGTGTCTATAATAAATCTATTATATTTGTGAGCTACTATAGGAAAAACAATGAATGCAATAAATTATTAGAATGACTGTGTGGTTTTGTCTGTTTGTCCTAGAATCTAAAGAAATGTGTATACAAACATAACAATGGCTCAAACATGACACACATCAGTTCATACAAAATGAGTGATACAAAATTAGTGCTCAACTATAGTCATGGAAGAAACATAGATGGAAATGTGATGATGGAAAGATGTGGTTGCTAGAATGTTATACAGTAGGTACAGTATACTGGTATACTGTACTTGGAGATAAGAAGGATAGCCCCAGTTTGAATGATTCTCGAGCCTGCCTAGTGTCTACACCTTGCATGGCTCTTGCACTGCTGTATCCCTCCAGCTCCTCTCCTCAATCATGCTACCCATCTGTTTCTTAGAAAGCCTGTCTTGTTTTCTTTCCCCGACAACCGTCCGCCCTCGCCCCTCCACGATCCACCCCAGTCCCAGAGGTCAACGGGCTGCAGGAGCCCAGCCTGCCTAAGCGTCTGCGCGGCACGCCGGAGCGCATCGAGCTGGAGAACTACCGTCTCTCTCTACAGCGGGAGGAAGATCTGGAGGAGGTGCCCGAGGAGACGCTGGCTGAACACAACCTGAGCAGCGTGCTGGACAAGGACAAACACGCAGAGCTGGGCTCCAGGTAAGACAGAGGGACAGTCAGCTCTGCGAGGGCATGGCTAGTGGGAGCAACTGTTGAAACTCACCAGTTTAGGCCTATGTTTTATTTTTATTTTATTTCACCTTTATTTAACCAGGTAGGCTAGTTGAGAACAAGTTCTCATTTACAACTGCGACCTGGCCAAGATAAAGCATAGCAGTGTGAACAGACAACACAGAGTTACACATGGAGTAAACAATAAACAAGTCAATAACACAGTAGAAAAAATTAAAAAATAGTGTGCAAAAGGCATGAGGAGTTAGGCGAGTAATTACAATTTAGCAGATTAACACTGGCGTGATAAATGATCAGATGGTCATGTACAGGTAGAGATACTGGTGTGCAAAAGAGCAGAAAAATTAATAAATAAACAGTATGGGGATGAGGTAGGTAAATTGGGTGGGCTATTTACCGATGGACTATGTACAGCTGCAGGTTAGCTGCTCAGATAGCAGATGTTTAAAGTTGGTGAGGGAGATAAAAGTCTCCAACTTCAGCGATTTTTGCAATTCGTTCCAGTCACAGGCAGCAGAGAACTGGAAGGAAAGGTGGCCAAATGAGGTGTTGGCTTTAGGGATGACAAGTGAGATACACCTGCTGGAGCACGTGCTACGGGTGGGTGTTGCCATCGTGACCAGTGAACTGAGATAAGGCAGAGCTTTACCTAGCATGGACTTGTAGATGACCTGGAGCCAGTGGGTCTGGCGACGAATATGTAGCAAGGACCAGCCGACTAGAGCATACAGGTCGCAGTGGTGGGTGGTATAAGGTGCTTTAGTAACAAAACGGATGGCACTGTGATAAACTGCATCCAGTTTGCTGAGTAGAGTATTGGAAGTTATTTTGTAGATGACATCGCCGAAGTCGAGGATCGGTAGGATAGTCAGTTTTACTAGGGTAAGTTTGGCAGCATGAGTGAAGGAGGCTTTGTTGCGGAATAGAAAACCGACTCTAGATTTGATTTTAGATTGGAGATGTTTGATATGAGTCTGGAAGGAGAGTTTACAGTCTAGAGAAAAGAGTCGGCCCGAGAATTGAACCTTGTGTCACCCCCATAGAGACTGCCAGAGGACCGGACAACATGCCCTCCGATTTGTATTGTAATGCACACAAACTGTGGCCGATGCTTAAATTATAATTTAATATTGCATGCTGGTATGTGATGGTTATGGTCAGTGCTTGTAAAGTATTGGATATATACGGTGTCAGTAAGTGTTGGTGTGTGTATATATCCTCTCCTTCCCTGCCTGCTTTAACATCTGCCTCTCTTGCACTCCTACAGCAGCTCTGAGTCTGACATGGAGGAGGAGGACCAGGAGGATGAGGACCATGAGGAGGAGGAGCAGCAGGAGCCCCCCAGCCCCTCAGACCTGGGAGGGGTACCCTGGAAAGAGGCTGTGGAGATCCATGCTAAGCTGAAGACCGACAGCGACCCAGGGGCCAAGGGAGAGGACGGGACTCAAATTGTTAGAGACCTAAAGGTGGAGGAGGAGGAAGAGGAGGACGATGAGGAGGAATCGAGTGATGGTAAAATAGTTTTTTTTTTAAATTACGTGACAATTTAAAGTTTACAAAGTGTGTCTACTGTATGTCGTTATCTACAGGTTCAGTTTTCAGATGTCCTGTTTGGAGTGCTGATATTCTGTCATGAAATTTAAAAAATATATAAATAAATGATGATATGTGCGATTTGGAATGTAGCAGACCTGTCTAGTCACTCAGTCAGTGGGTTCTACAGTAAACTGGTGTCGGTGTTTTCCCTATGATGTCTTCCTCATTTGTATGTGAGCATTCTGTCTTCATCTTAACTCTGACTATTGGTCCTCTTATCTCACTAAATCTGTTTTTTAAAGAAAAGTATTCCTCTTTCACCTGTCACTGTGAAGTCATTGTTTTCCTCATCTTCTCTGTGTCTCCTCCCCCCTCTCTCTGTCTGCCTGTCTGTCTGTTGTGGGGCATGTCTCCCCCTACTGGCAGAGGGGGAGTACTGCCCGTGGGAGAGGGAGCTCCAGTCAGGCGTATGGCTGGAGAACCTCAAAGATGAAGAGGATACAGGTACATTTAAAGGTAGCACCACTGCCTGCTGATGGGGTTTGCACACTTAACAACGAGTGAAGGGACATTCTCATTCATTAACTATTGTGTTGGGTTTGTTTCTTTTTACCAGGCTTTCTCCTGCAGTGTTGGGTTGGCATGGTTATGTTTGAATTGTGGAATTTTGACTGAGAAGGACGGTTATTTTTAATTCTCTGTTTTACATTCTCATGCTGAAATATCACTACCCGTTTTATTCTACCCCTTAACGTTCTTCCTATTAACTTGTTTTCTTGCAACTTTGTTTTTGTAATAATCCACTTCTACTAAGAACATGTACAGTGTCCCTTTTTTAGTCAGTCAACAGTTTTACCATGGTAGAGACTTTGTCTTTCTGATTTATAATATTTTACTGTAAAGCTGCTACTGTTGTTCCAGGACACTATTGCATGTTGCCTCCATCTCCTTCCTGTGGTATATTATATTTCAACCGTACTGTCTCCTACTGTTCTAAAAACACCTCTATACCTTCTCTCTTATCCCTCTCTTTTCCTGTTCTGTCCTGTCTGTTTCCCTTGGTGTTCCTACTCCCATTGCTCAACGACTCTCTTACACTTCATGCAATATGGAACTCAAATCCACACACACCAACCATATACGGTCCACCCCCTACACCTCCATACAGACAGATACCTGCAGATCCAGCAAGTGCTGCAGCCTGTGGATCCTACAGTCATTAAGAATATCAGAGGAGTCTCCGTGCTGTCGGAGGGGCCTCCTGCCTCAGCCTCCCAGCCCTCCTCCACAGGTAACCCAGCCCAGAGGAGGTAATCCCTGGGTACACTTCCCAGGCCAGCCCCTTTGCTCCCTGACTGTGGGTCTCCCAGTTGGGGACCAGTGTCTCTCATCAGACTGGCTACTGCTGTGTGTGTCTGGGCCAGGAGGACCAACCCTTCCACACTAACCAACCTCTTGTCTATAATCATCTGTGGTTTTGATTCTCCTGCTTTCTTTTGTTGAGCATTTATGTTGCGTCTCAGTGTTGACGTTAAGGAGTCTGGGGTTGTGACCGATGGACAGAGAGACACAGGTTTCACTTGGTCAGATCAAAGGTCACCAATCACACCCCGGGTTCCTTCCTTTATTTATCCCTTTTGTTTATTCTGTCTGTTCATTTGGTTTGGCTTTGTTCTGTTATTTATTTCCCATGTGTCTGTTCTGTTAATATCCTGTCCCAACCATGTTTGTTTTAAATGTAGCCCCCGCCAACACATCCGCCCGTCATGAGGCTGTGCGAGTCTGGTTGGAGTCGGTGTCTGGAGGTAGTGCAGAGCGATATATGTGATCATTATATATGATGATCCCTATACCTTGGCTTTACAGCTCTATTCTACTCTACCTTCCTTATAGCATGGCAGCACACACAGACACACACTCACAAGCATGCATGCTGGAACTATACAACGCAAAAGACCAACACTTTACCAGTTTTCTCACCATCCAACCTCACCTCCCTGTACGTCAGATCACACTATAAAGTATCGGAGTAGAAGGAGATAAGTTATGTGGGGGGGGCTATACACCACACTCACCAGGGCTGTTGCAAGCCTATGGTGGTCTGCCTGGCGTGCATGATGTCACTAGATGGGTAATGACTTGTGTGGGGGGAGTTGTCATTTCTCTGGAATCCTTGTTTTCCTCTGATATTAACAGTGGCATGTTTCTGAGGTGGGTTGACTCCTTTTTCAAGCTTTTGGGGTGGTTTCGTTCTTGACAAACACACCAAAAAACCTACAAACTTGTAACATACTGTATAGTATATGGATCTCATAAGGACCATTTGGACGGGAGGGATACTTTTGCTTTTCCACTTCAACATGGATGCCGTTAACACCTTGTGGATTTGCAATTTCTTGATGCAAGCGTCCTCTGTTTGCATTTTCAGTAATGGATCAGTGCATGTCTCTCTCTAACCACCAATCATGTCATGGTAATATATGCTCTTCTTTTTCTTTGTTTATCTGCAAAGCCTGTTGTGTGCAAATATATGTAAATGTTATGACCTGTCTATGAACATCTTACCACACATGTATTTTTATAATTGTCCCAGAAATGGACTTCTCCTAGGCCTAGTCAAATGCTTTTCTCATTCCTGTCTCCATGCTTCATATTCGCCCAAAGGTCTTTTTCTTAAGTGTTTGTTTAACCTTTCGTTTCTTGCCTGCCCTGAGGTCAGAAAATCAGAGGGTTCAGATTAGACAGCTCTCTTTGGTTGAACCTAGGGCTGGTACGGTGACCGTATTACTGCCACACCGGCGGTCACGAGTCTTGATGGCAGTCAAATTCCATGTGACCGTACTCATGGTAATTAGGCTTCTCCAAGCTCTGATGCTGCTGATGGTCATTAATAACCTACCAAACTTGTTAACTGCCTGGTACCGCCGCACTATTATGTCCCTCTAATCAATCTGACATCAATGCAAATGTATCGAAAATCTAATCAAGCACTTCACTTCAACGCTCATGTTGCACAACATTTCTAACAGCTATGCAATTGCGTGAGAAAACAGAGTGATGGCCTCTATTAAAAAGAGGAGTATCCCATCCGCTTTCTATAGGCTAGACCTACTACATTTATTTCTCAACTTTCCTAATGTTAAGAAAATATTAAGTACATTGCTTATCTTTACAACAGGAGTATAGCCTACCTGGCTGGCATGAAAATGAACCACAGGAAAAGCATCCTCCATTCGCTATTTAAGTGGACAGATGACATGTATTTTTTTTCCCGCTGCCCCTGTTTCGAGACAGGTGCATGATAATGGTCCAGATTTCACACACATATGATTTACTATATGTAAAGACAAGATTAAATCAAGAATGGTCTTGATGGGTGACAATATTAGACTATCACTTGTGAATGATGCCCAGCTTAAGAGAAACAGCGCATGCTGCATGTAGCCTAGCCCATAGGCTTGTGTTTTTTGTTAAGGTTTGTATCACAACTAAAGTGGTCAAATAACCTCTTAAAATCAAGCACATTGCTTTACAAGCGGTGTAGAGCCTATTTTCACCTTTTATAATAAAAGCATCATGTGCATAATCGTATTTGTGGTCACTTTTGAGAATCGTGTTTTCCTGCTAATGGAACATTTGATTATAGCCTACTGCCGTATGCACATTGCTGCGCTTATAATGTGACCGCCTAATAGTTTAGCAGCATTTTATGTTAACTTCTTGATGCACCCATCCCGTTACCGGGATCATTTTCGTCAACATCCGCTGAATTGCAGAGCGCCAAATTCAAATTAAATTACTAAAAATATTTACATTTCATGAAATCACAACTGCAATATAGCTAAACACAGCTTAGCTTGTTGTTAATCCACCTGGCATGTCAGATTTCTAAAAAGCTTTTCGCGAAAGCCGAATAAAATAATAATAAATAAAATGAACCGCTTACCTTTGATCTTCAGATGTTTGCACTCACGAGACTCCCAGTTACACAATAAATGTTCCTTTTGTTCCATAAAGATTATTTTTATATCCAAAATACCTCCATTTGTTTGGCGCGTTATGTTCAGAAATCCACAGGCTCGAGCGGTCACGACCAGGCAGACTGAAGTTCTAAATACTATCCGTAAAGTTCGTAGAAACATGTCAAGCGTTTTTTTATAATCAATCCTCAGGTTGTTTTTACAATATATAATCGATAATATTTTAACCGGGACTATAGCTTCTTCAATAGGAGAGAGAGAGAAAATGTCTGCTCCAAGCTGTTGCACATGCAAGACGCTGCTGGCACCCAGCCATACACTGACGCAATGTGATCTTTCTCACTCATTTTTCAAAATAAAAGCCTGAAACTATGTCTAAAGACTGTTCACACCATGGGGAAGCCATAGGAAAGGAATCTGGTTGATATCCCTTTAAATGGAGCGAAGGCAGGCAATGGAATAGAGAGCTTTCAGGAAAAACTTCCGGGTTGGATTTTCCTCAGGTTTTCGCCTGCAATATCAGTTCTTTTATACTCACCGATAATATTTTGACAGTTTTAGAAACTTTAGAGTGTTTTCTATCCTAATCCGTCAATTATATGCATATTCTAGATTCTGGGCCTGAGAAATGGGCAGTTTCATTTGGGTACGTTTTTCATCCAAACATCAAAATCCTGCCCCCTACACTCAACAGGTTAAACGTTCTCATCTGTTGCGTCAAGCTCATTGTGTCAAACAGGTTTTTTGATGCTAGTGGTTGTATTAATTTGGAACCTATCTGACTGTTTGGAATATTTATTTATTGCACAGAATAGAATAGGTCAACCTTTCTACTATAGATTGACATAGGCTAGTGTTTTTGCTGTTCGTTAGGCCTACTCATCTTGTTGGCTGACGAAAAGAAAATGTGGACTGTGCTTCCAATATCTTCAAAATGCGCAGCCAAAATTGGATAAGGACCCACAAGGTTACGTCCCCAAAGTGTCCGTCTTCACTTATAGCCTGTGAGAAAGACTCGATCACGTGACTGAAAGCCATGTGAGTGAGAGGTGCTTCGGCACGCAGCGGGAGGAAGTGGCACAACGGCAACTGGCCGCTAAAGGCATGGATTTTTTTTTAGGGGATTTTCTTTTTTGCAGCTGGGAAATTCGAGGGATTATCAAGTGCTTGTCAAATTTGTGAATGTGAGACTAAAGTGTGTACAGCCTGTGCAAAAAAACAAAGCTGAGCTCATGGCTTTCATGCAACTTTTTTCAAATCATCATTAGTCGCATCATGCAGCCTAGAATGTATTAAAAGTCAAATCATACAGCCCAAAATTTGTATCACAACTAAAGTTACATAAATAACTCTAAATTAAGCGTATAGGAGTACCTGTTTCTTTGTTAACCGCTCAACACAGAACAGCCGCATGTGCGTCCTCAAATAGTTTGGAGAAAATATCCTTTCTATTTTTTTCAGCTACAGTACGTTCAATTGTATTCTTAATATTATAAAATAATGCCACGGAATTCTAACCAAATCTTGTCTGCTAAATTAACTAGTGTAGCCCACAGCCATATGGCATAGCCAGATCAGGACCTAACTAACATACAGTGGGGCAAAAAAGTATTTAGTCAGCCACCAATTGTGCAAGTTCTCCCACTTAAAAAGATGAGAGAGGCATGTCATTTTCTTCACAGGTACTCTTCAATTATGACAGACAAAATTAGAAAAAAAATCCAGAAAATCACATTGTAGGATTTTTAATAAATGTATTTGCAAATTATGGTGGAAAATAAGTATTTGGTCACCTACAAACAAGCAAGATTTCTGGCTCTCACAGCCCTGTAACTTCTTCTCTGAGGCTCTTCTGTCTGCCACTCGTTACCTGTATTAATGGCACCTGTTTGAACTTGTTATCAGTACAAAAGACACCTGTCCACAACCTCAAACAGTCACACTCCACTATGGCCAAGACCAAAGAGCTGTCAAAGGAAACCAGAAACAAAATTGTAGAAATTGTAGAATCTTCAAAAGGTAAGCAGCTTGGTTTGAAGAAATCAACTGTGGGAGCAATTATTAGGAAATGGAAGACATACAAGACCACTGATATCGATCTGGGGCTCCACGCAAGATCTCACCCCGTGGTGTCAAAATGATCACAAGAACTGTTAGCAAAAATCCCAGAACCACACGGGGGGACCTAGTGAATGACCTACAGAGAGCTGGGACCAAAGTAACAAAGCCTACCGTCAGTAACACACTACGCTAGGGACTCAAATCCTGCAGTGCCAGACGTGTCTACTTAAGCCAGTACATGTCCAGGCCCGTCAGAAGTTTGCTAGAGAGCATTTGGATGATCCAGAAGAAGATTGGGAGAATGCCATATGGTCAGATTAAACTAAAATATAACTTTTTGGTAAAAACTCAACTCGTTGTGTTTGGAGGACAAAGAATGCCGAGTTGCAGCCAAAGAACACCATACCTACTGTGAAGCATGGGGGTGGAAGCATCATGCTTTGGGGCTGTTTTTCTACAAAGGGACCAGAATGACTGATCCGTGTAAAGGAAAGAATGAATGGGGCCATATATCGTGAGATTTTGAGTGAAAATCTCCATCAGCAAGGGCATTGAAGATGAAACGTGGCTGGGTCTTTCAGCATGACAATGATCCCAAACACTCCGCCCGGGCAACGAAGGAGTGGCTTCATAAGAAGCATTTCAAGGTCCTGGAGTGGCCTAGCCAGTCTCCAGATCTCAACCCCATAGAAAATCTTTGGAGGGAGTTGAAAGTCCGTGTTGCCCAGCAATAGCCCCAAAACATCACTGCTCTAGAGATCTGCATGGAGGAATGGGCCAAAATACCAGAAACAGTGTGTGAAAACCTTGTGAAGACTTACAGAAAACGTTTGACCTCTGTCATTGCCTCAAAGGGTATATAACAAAGTATTGAGATATTTTGTTATTGACCAAATACTTATTTTCCACCATAATTTGCAAATAAATTCATTAAAAATCCTACAATGTGATTTTCTGGATTTTTTTTCTCATTTTGTCTGTCTTAGTTGAGGTGTACCTATGATGAAAATTACAGGCCTCTCATCTTTTTAAGTGGGAGAACTTGCACAATTGGTGGCTGACTAAATTCTTTTTTGCCCCACTGTAAGTACAATGCAGAGTATGCTATTCTGTTCTTCTGAAATAGACTACATTTTCTTCATATCATGTTTCTTTAGACCTCTCAAAAAAATTATGGATTTATTGTGATAGTGTAGGCTATATTACATGGATTTATTAGACATTTATTGAAATGTAGATATTCCAAAGTTCTGCATTAGTGGCTTGTAGGCTATGCTAAATGTGTTTATGTTAATTAACGGTCAATTACAAAATGTAATGACCACCACAGCCCTAGTTGAACCAGACTAAAAGCTCAGTTGGTACCCTGTTTAACTGTTTCCTCCTTCTCCTGTGCCCTCAGAGACCTGTGAGGATGAGCACCCGGAAGTAGAAGTTGGCAGCCATGATTTTGAGCCGGGCACCGAGATGGATCAGGGTATGCAACCAACTTTTTCAACAAATCTACTGTTTAGTTTTCTAATTATTAATTTAATACTAGAGTGAGGTTTCACAGAATGTGTATTAACAAATGTAATTTATGAGCTATGATGACAGCAAGGGTTACACTGGTGAGGTACATTATCGGGTTCAAAGATGCACTTGTTAGTACATTGATAGGGCAGAGACATGAGCATCTCATCATTATATACATATCTCTGGTATAAGTGAGTTCACCAGGAAGTTACATCACACTTACCTCTCACCTCTCACTACAGATAAAACAATTAGCCAGATATTTCACCGGATGTATAAATTTGAAGCATCTGGTTGGCACTTCCACTCACAACCAAATATGGTGAATTACACTACCATTCAAAAGTTTGGGGTCACTTAGAAATGTCCTTGTTTTTGAAAGAAAAGCAAACGTTTTGTCCATTTAACATCAAATTGATCAGAAATACAGTGTAGACATTGTTAATGTTGTAAATGACTATTCTAGCTGGAAACAGCAGATTTTCTTAATGGAATATCTACATAGGCGTACAGAGGCGCATTATCAGTAACCATCACTCCTGTGTTCCAATGGCACGTTGTGTTAGCTTATCCAAGTTTGTCATTTTAAAAGGCTAATTGATCATTAGAAAACCCTTTTGCAATTATGTTAGCACAGCTGAAAACTGTTGTGCTGATTAAATTAGCAATAAAACTGGCCTCGTTTAGATTTGTTGAATCTGGAGCATCGGCATTTGTTGGTTTGATTACAGGCTAAAAATGGCCAGAAACAAAGACCTTTCTCCTGAAACTCGTCAGTCTATTCTGGTTCTGAGAAATGAAGGCTATTCAATGCGAGAAATTGCCAAGAAGCTGAAGATCTCATACAACGCTGTGTACTACTCCCTTCACAGAACAGCTCAAACTGGCCCTAACCAGAATAGAAAGAGGAGTTGGAGGCCCCAGTGCACAACTGAGCAAGAGGACAAGTACATTAGTGTCTAGTTTAAGAAACAGACGCCTCATAAGTCTTCAACTGGCAGCTTCATTAAATAGTACCAGCAAAAACACCAGTCTCAACGTCCAGTGAAGAGGCGACTCCGGGATGCTGGCCTTCTAGGCAGAGTTCCTCTGTCCAGTGTCTGTGTTCTTTTGCCCATCTTAATCTTTTATTTTATTTGGCCAGTCTGAGATATGGCTTTTTCTTTGCAACTCTGCCTCGAAGGCCTGCATGCCGGAGTCGGCCTCTTCACTGTTGACGTTGAGACTGGTGCGGGTACTATTAATGAAGCTGCCACTGTATTTCTGATCAATTTGATGTTATTTTAATGGACAAAAAAAAGAAGCTTTTTCTTCAAAAACAAGGACATTTGGACGTGACCCCAAACATTTGAACAGTAGTGTACATTATCGAGTTCTAAGATATACTTATTGTCTATATTATTACAGAAGACATTCCCTCCGACGCAGAGGCTGAGGCTCTTCTACACCAGTCAGAGATCAGTGAAGCGTTTCCTGAAGAGGACAAGAAGTCGGAAAGTCAGGGGCTCGCCTTCAGCATTGAACAATCTAGTGTCAGTCCAGTGAAGTTAGTTGGGGAAGTTGTGCTCTTGCCAGTCAAACCACCTACTCCACAGCCTGATTCACAGGTAAGAAATGTTGGTAACACTTTACATTAAGTTGCCCTTATTACTCACAATGTAGGAGTTACATAGGCTTTACTATATAATTACATGGTTATCGTGTTGTTGCAAAATCAGTTACTACACAATTGGAACATGGAATGTGTTACACATTACACATTACACATTCTTACACAATTACACATTCACTTGCTGAAGGTTATTCCACATGTGTAACTTGTTGTTATTACAAATTTTCTTGTTCCGCTATGTAACTGTTTTGTGATTACATGTTTGAAAGTCACCTGTGAATTACAATGTTAACAACTCAAACCAAAATCTGACCTTGTTACATGTTACTACAAGGTGCCACTACCATTGAATCCACATGTAATACCAGAGTTTATAAATAGGCTTAGACCTGTTAACAACAATTATAACAAGGAACACCCTGTCATTAACTACCAGTAATTTTCAATGTGTTTATTTTTATGTTATGACCTGGCTCAAAGGTTATACCAAATCAAGTGTAACGTTAGAACAATATAGTTACATGACAATTAAGTAGATCCTATGTAAGTATATTGTATCTACCCAGGCGCAAGCAACTTAATGTAACGTGAAACCCAGTAGGGTATAACCTTTATAATTACTATGTAGTTACAATGTAACAACCTTTGTAGTTACGATGTAACAACCTTTGCGGACACTAGTCTAAACAGGAGAAATTAGGAGACAGGACAACATTAGGTAAACCTTTTAGTTACATTGTACCTACAATCGTTAATAACCAACCATGTAATTACAATATTGTTACAAGGGATATACACTGTGTACGACACATGAAGAACACCTGCTCTTTCCATGACAGACTGACCAGGTGAATCCAGGTGAAAGCTATGATCTCTTAATTATGTCATTTGTCAAATCCATTTAAATTAGTGTAGATCAGGTATTCCCAAACTGGGGTACGCGCAATGCCGTCGGTGTACGCCAAATAAAAATGTGATTGGCATAATTTAAAAAAATAAATACTTTTTAAAAAATTCTTCATGTTTTCAAACAGTCATCTATATTTTCCAACAGGGCTATACATTTGGGTGAGGTTTTTCTCTCGACTGAGTAGCCTCGTTTCACTGCCAAAAATAAAATTAAACCATCAAGTGTTCAGCAAAATAACAACACAATGTCAAATACAGGTAGACTAGTCAAATAATTAACATCCAATCACATTAACCGTTACTCTCTTGCGGGAATTCCACTAACGCTCCGTATGTAGCTGCTGCTCATTCCGTTTGCTCTAAAATTGATAAATGGTTAAAAAAGGAAGGCCCGGGTCCATAGACACATACCAGCTCTACTGTTTGTACTGCTACTACCAGCAGTACTACACCTGCACCTGTTGAAGGCACAAGTTGTTCTGCTTCCACAAGCACATCCAATGCTAGCATCAGTAATCCTACCTTTGTTGTTAGCCCAGCTAGCATGGACACTGACAGTTGTGAATCTGATGCAGTCGAAGAGATACTGCCCCCTTACCTGGAAAGCACCGAACGAACAACAGACGGGGACGCTGGACCATCGAAGAGGTGAAAATATGATGATATCTACATTGATTTGGGGTTCACTTAAACTCAGCAAAAAAAGAAATGTCCCTTTTTCAGGACCCTGTCTTATAAAGATAATTCGTAAAAATCCAAATAACTTCACAGATCTTGAAACATCTTTAAACACTGTTTCCCATGCTTGTTCAATGAACCATAAACAATTAATGAACATACACCTGTGGAACGGTCGTTAAGACACTAACAGCTTACAGACGGTAGGCAATTAAGGTCATAGTTATGAAAACTTAGGACACTAAAGAGGCCTTTCTACCGACTCTGAAAAACACCAAAAGAAAGATGCCCAGGCTCACTGCTCATCTGCGTGAACGTACCTTAGGCATGCTGCAAGGAGGCATGAGGACTGCAGGGCAATAAATTGCAATGTCCGTACTGCGAGACGTCTAAGACAGCACTACAGGGAGACAGGATGGACAGCTGATCGTCCTCGCAGTGGCAGACCACGTGTAACAACACTGGCACAGAATCGGTACATCCGAACATCACACCTGCGGGACAGGTACAGGATGGCAACAACAACTGCCCGAGTTACACCAGGAACGAACAATCACTCCATCAGTGCTCAGACTGTACGCAATAGGCTGAGAGAGGCTGGACTGAGGGCTTGTAGGCCTGTTGTAAGGAAGGGTCTTCACCAGACATCACCGGCAACAACGTTGCCTATGGGCACAAACCCACCGTCACTGGACCAGACACGACTGGCAAAAAGTGCTTTTCACTGACAAGTTGCAGTTTTCTCACACCAGAGGTGATGGTCGGATCCACGTTTATCGTCGAAGGAATGAACGTTACGCTAGAAGTGTATTATATGGTGAGCTACCGAGTGGCTAGGACAGGCAAGCCCCATACAATTGTGGAGGACTTGGCTGGGACAATGCTGGGGGACAAGGCCCAAAAAAACGATA
The DNA here is from genome assembly GCF_018296145.1 of Oncorhynchus tshawytscha. NCBI lineage: Eukaryota > Metazoa > Chordata > Actinopteri > Salmoniformes > Salmonidae > Oncorhynchus > Oncorhynchus tshawytscha. The sequence goes on from NC_056447.1 coordinate 39,875,736, forward strand.
CATCAAATCAAATTTTATTTGTCACACACACATGGTTAGCAGATGTTAATGCGAGTGTAGCGAAATGCTTACAATGCCTCCATCAAACAACACTGTTTCACAACGCATCAGTGACATGGCTTTGCGTACAAGCCAGTGAATTCAATGCGTTACAGCTGCATGAGTCAGCAGATGTGGCGGGCCTGGCACATCTCCTGGTATACAGTTGAAGTCGGAAGTTTACATACACTTAGGTTGGAGTGGTTGAAACTCGTTTTTCAACCACTCTAAAAATGTCTTGTTAATAACAAAACTATAGTTTTGGCAAGTCGGTTAGGACATCTACTTTGTGCATGACACAAGTGATTTTTCCAACAATTGTTTACAGACAGATTATTTCACTTATAATTCACTGTATGACAATTCCAGTGGGTCAGAAGTTTACATACACTAAGTTGTCTGTGCCTTTAAACAGCTTGGAAAATTCCAGAAAATGATGAAGCTTCTGATAGGCTAATTGACCAAATTTGAATCAATTGGAGGTGTACCTGTGGATGTATTTCAAGGAGTACCTTCAAACTCTGTGCCTCTTGGCTTGACATCATGGGAAAATCAGAATAAATCAGCCAAGACCTCAGAAAACAAATTCTGCTTTACAAGTCTGGTTCATCCTTGGGAGCAATTTCCAAATGCATGAAGATACTACGTTCATCTGTACGAACAGTAATACCCAAGTATAAACATCATGGGACCGCGCAGCTGTCATACCTCTCAGGAAGGAGACACGTTCTGTTTCCTAGAAATTAATGTATTTTGGTGCAAAAAGTGCAAATCAATCCCAGAAAAACAGAAAAAGACCTTGTGAAGATGCTGGAGGTAACGGGTACAAAAGTATCTATATCCACAGTAAAACAAGACCTATTTCGACATAACCTGAAAGGCCGCTCAGCAAGGAAGAAGCCACTGCTCCAAAACCGCCATAAAAAAAGCCAGACTACAGTTTGCAACTGCACATGGGGGCAAAGATTGTACTTTTTGGAGAAATGTCCCCTGGTCCGTGGAAACAAAATTAGAACTGTTTGACCATAATGACCATCATTATGTTTGGAGGAAAAAGGAGGAAGCTTGCAAGCCAAAGAACACCATCCGAACCATGAAGCACGGGGGTGGCAGCATCATGTTGTGGGGCTGCTTTGCTGCAGGAGGGACTGGTGCATTTCACAAAATAGATGGCAACATGAGGATGGAAAATTATGTGGATATATTGAAGCAACATCTTAAGACATCAGTCAGGAAGTTAAAGCTTGGTTGCAAATGGGTCTTCCAAATGGACAATGACCCCAAGCATACTTCCAAAGTTGTGGCAAAATGGCTTAAGAACAACAAAGTCAAGGTATTGGAGTGGCCATCACAAAGCCCACACCTCAATACCATAGAAAATTTGTGGGCAGAACTGAAAAAGTGTGTGCGAGCAAGGAGGCCTACAAACCTGACTCAGTTACAGCAGCTCTGTCAGGAGGAATGGGTCAAAATTCACCCAACTTGTTGTGGGAAGCTTGTGGAAGGCTACCAAAAATGTTTGACCTTAGTTAAACAATTTAAAGGCAATGCTACCAAATACTAATTGAGTGTAAACTTCTGACCCACTTGGAATGTGATGAAAGAATTAAAAGCTGAAATAAATCATTCTCTACTATTATGTTGACATTTAATTTCATTAAGACAAAGTGGTGATCCTGACTGACCTAAGACAGGGAATCTTTACTAGGATTAAATGTCAGGAATTGTGAAAAACTGAGTTTACATACACCTTAGCCAAATACATTTAAAATTCCAACTTCAGCTGTATGTCTGTTACGTTTATCGGGGGTCAATTAAGAAAGACATCGTCTTCTGCAAACCACTGGAAACCAGGACAACATAAGAGGATATTTTTAAAGTATTGGTCAGCTTTGTTACATCAAATGGCCTTTGGTGGTCAAGATGTGTTGGTATCTGTACTCATGGCGCAAAAGCCATGACCGGGAGACATAGTGGAGTGGTAACATGCGTGCAAGCAGTTGCTCCTGACGCCACTTGGGTACATTGCAGCATCCACCAAGAGGCTTTTGCTGCACTATGCAATGATAAGGGCACCGACCATGTAACACTTTTACAACATACAGATGTGCGCTGGTTATCAAGGGGCGAAGTATTTACACTTTTTTTAAATTGAGAGACAAGCTTAAAGTTTTCTTTACTGACCATAATTTTCACTTGTCTGATCGCTTGCATGATGATGAGTTTCTCACACGACTGGCCTATTTGGGTGATGTTTTTTTCTCACCTGAATGATCTGAATCTAGATTTACAGGGACTCTCTGCAACTATATTCAATGTGCGGGACAAAATTGAGGCTATGATTAACAAGTTGGAGCAATTCTCTGTCTGAATTAACAAGGACAACACAGGTCTTTCCATCATTTGTAAGATTTTTTGTGTGCAAATGAACTCAAGCTTACTGACAATGTGATATAGCAAAGCACCTGGGAGAGTTGGGTGCGCAATTACGCAGGTACTTTCCCAACATGGATGACACAAACAATTGGATTCGTTATCCCTTTCATACTCTGCCTTCAGTCCACTTACCGACATTTGAACAAGAGCCTCATCAAAATTGCAGCAAGCGGCTCTATAAACATTTTAATTTAATCAGAAGCCACTGCAGATTTCTGGATTGGGCTGCGCTCAGAGTATCCTGACTTGGCAAATCGCGCTGTTACTGATGTCCTTTGCAACCACGTACCTATGTGAGAGTGAATTCTCGGCTGTCACTAAAATGAAAAATAAATACAGGCACAGACTGTGTGTGGAAAATAATTTAAGACTGAGAGACTCTCCAGTACAACCCAGCATTGCAGATGAGTTTTTCACAATTTTCGATGAATAAATAAAGTTGTATCTGTAAGATTGCTAAATAAAGAGCAAAATGATTGATTATTATTATATTACTTGTGCCCTGGTCCTATAAGAGCTCTTTGTGTCACAACCCGGCTTGTGGGAAGTGACAAACTCACACTAATTCTTATGTTTAATAAATGTATTGTATTGTGTGTGGCAGGCTTACAACAATGGCAAAAAAACAGCATTTGAGAGTGCGCTGACCCTGGTGCTAGAGGGGGTACGCAGCTGGAGGTTGAGTGTTTGAAGGTGTACGGGACTATAAAATGTTTGGGAATCACTGGTATAGATGAAAGGGGGAAGACCGGTTAAAGAAGGATTTTTAAGCCTTGAGACATGGATTGTGTATGTGTGCCATTCAGAGGGTGAATGGGAAAGACAAAAGATTTAAGTGCCTTTTTGAATGTGGTATGGTACTAGGTTCCAGGCACACTAGTTTGTGTCAATAACATGTTATTTCTCCAACCTTGTGAAAGTGACAAACTGGCCTGTTTTCATTTTCGTCAAAAACAACTTTATATCAAAGGACTGTTAGACCTGATGACGTGTTTCTGAGCTTAGCTAGCCAATGTCGCCATGACATCACCTACAAGTGTGATCAGGGATTTTTATTGGAGCGTCAGTTTCTGCCTATCTTCATACTGTACTGTCTTTGACCTAAGCTTGTTGCCTGCTCTTAGCTCACACTCTCCTCTGTAGCCAAAATGGAAGGCACATGCTATTTCTTTGTAATGTGCAAACGTGCATGTAAGTCTCTAAAAAATAGTGAAATAACATTGTTAACTAAATGTTTTAATACGTTTTATTACAATTTTGTAACGTTTATTGAGTTGGAAAATGTGTTGACATTGTGCCAGTACTTAGTTAGCTAGCTACATTAGTGAGTGAAGGGGTTAAGCTAGCCAGCTAGCTTGACCACCACCTGCAGTAGCTAAAATAGTTATTGCTTTGAGTCTGAAATGGGGAATTGAATTTGAATGGTTTGAATATGGTTTGTCATCCATTAAAGAAAAGTCAAACTGTCTCCTTATTTGTCCTGGTTAGCCTATTGTAACTACAAAGTAATAAAAAATGTAACTTTACATTGTTGCTTGCTCTTGGGTAAATACATTGTAAATACATGTATATCCCTTGTAACAACATTGTAATTACTGAGTTGGTTGTTAAATATTGTTACTTTGTACTTACAATGTAACAATCTTAACTAAAAGAGTTATACCTAATGTTGTCCTTTCTCCTAATTTTTCCTTATTAGCCTATTGTCTGCAAAGGTTGTTACGTTGTAACTTCATAGTAATTCTAAAGGTTATACCCTACTGGGTTTCACGTTACATTAAGTTGCTTGCTCCTGGGTGATAATTACAAGTTTATCCTATGTAACTATATTGTTCTAACGTTACACTTGATTTGGTATAGCCTTTGAGCCAGGTCATAACATAAGAATTAACAAGTTGAAAATGACCGGTAGTTAATGGCAGGGTGTTCCTTGTTACAATTGTTGTTACCAGGTCTGAGCATATTTATCAACTCTGGTATTGCCATGTAATTGCATAGTAAAGCCTATAACTCCTATGTTAACACAGTTATCACTGTGTTAGTTACGTAATAATATGGGCTTAATGTAAACTTAATGTAAAGGGTTACCGAAATGTTTCCCCCTCATGGCATTCTATGAGTTTCTCAGAGTTTAAATGGTCCTCTTCCTCTGCTTGTCTTCCAGATGTCTCACCCCTCTCCCTGCCTGGTCAAATCCCCTGGCATGCACTTTTTCCCAGAACCTTTTCCACTGGAGGACATCACAACACCACAGAGGACATCTCAGACTCCCAATGCCAAGAGCCCTCCATACCCTGCCCCCACTATGTCCCCCATCCGCTCCCCTGTTTGTTCCCCCGTCCATTCCCCTATCTGCTCCCAGCCTGTCCCACTGCTCGAAACCGTTACCACCAAATCCCCTGTTAACTCTCCGTCATGCTCCTGTCCCCCGACAGGGAACCCGCTGTCTCCCATCTGTGCCCAGCCACTGCCTTGCCAAGAGCCTTCCTCATCCCTCACCTCCGACTCCCCCGTCAGAACTCAGCCTGTCCCTGCAGTCACCTCCACGCCGCTGGTCAAACCAGCCTCATCTGACAGGGCTATCCCCGAGCCACAAAAATCCCTAGACTCATCAGACCTGGAAACCCCTGTCAAGAAGACGGACATCATCGAGGAGTTCTGGCTGAAGAGTGCAGAGATCAGAAAGAGTCTGGGTCTCACCCCAATGGAACGTAGCAGCAGCATATCCCCAGAGAAGAGTCCTATTACTGTGGGTAGGGTTCCCACCCCGGACTCCTCTTCACCCAAGTCCTACACCCCAGAGGACTTGTCGGAGCAGCTTTCCCCCTTCACCGGCCGCTCGGTAATCCGCAGGCTGAACATTACAGTGGAGGGCCAGGTCATTTCCCCTGTGGAGCCCAAGAGCAAAGCCACGGATCAAAGGGACCTAAGCAGCAGCTCTGGCCTGGGCCTCAATGGCAGCACGACCACCAGCCAGACCAGCCAGGCAGCCAGCGACAGTTACAACACCTCCGACTCCACCATGCTCACCCCGCCCTCCAGCCCCCCGCCGCCCCCACCCAACGAGGAGCCAGCCACCCTAAGGCAGCAGCAGAAGCATCATGTCTCCTGGAACAATGGGATCGATGGCCCCACTACACCTGAGCCAGCCAAGGCAGCACCCACCAAGATCAAGAGCCCTGTGCCTGTACCGAGGACCCAACTCAGTCCTGTGTCTGTGCCCAAGCCTGCCCCCAGGGCTACACTGGTCACGTCACCAATCACAGCTCCGGTCAATGCTCCTGTGGTGACCATGAGACGGGAGAAGAGCAGCAAACCACGTCGGGAGGAGGTGAGGAAGTCATTTGTGGAATGCGTGGCAGAGATCCCGTTTGCAGACGATGTGGAGGACACGTATGACGAGCGGACGCCAGACACAACCATGGAAAGGTTCTACACCCCACCCACAAGCAGGCCCAATAGGGAGAGGGAGAAACCTCCTCTTCAATTGGCCCTGGCTATGGAGAATGGAACAGCCAATTTCCCTGGGAACCAGCAGGCCTCAAAAAACCATAAGGCCCAGCAGTTCTCCCCTGAGGCCAAGGAAATAGCTGAAGAGCGGATGAGGGCCAGAGAGAAGTCAATCAAGAGCCAAGCTCTAAAAGATGCTATGGCCAAGCAGCTCAGCAAGATGAAAGAGACGGACATGGCCAAGGGCTCTGCCGCCACTGCTAAAGTGGTGTGGAACGTGGCCTCATCAGAGACATCCGGAAAAAGTACTAAGAAGCTGTCCGGCTCGCCAAAGACATCTGCGGTGATTGCTCTGGAGTCAAAGAAGGCGGAGACTTTGCCAGAGCTTTTCTTCAGCATTCAGGTTAACAAGAGTCTGGACGGCTCGACTGTCTCCTCTGATGGCTCCACCTCGGGAGGCAAGAGCAAGAAGCGCAGCTCCCTTTTCTCGCCACGCAAGAACAAGAAGGAGAAGAAAGCCAAGAACGAGAGCCGGCTCTCCTACAAGCACGGTGCAGACGAGACGCCGTCGCCTCCCAAACACAAGTCCCTGTGGAAGGCAGTGTTCTCAGGGTACAAGAAAGACAAGAAGACGAATAAGGATGACAAGTCGTGTCCCAGCACGCCGTCCAGCTCTACCACCAATGACTCAGGGAAGAAGAGATCATCTCCTCTCGGGAGGTCATCAGGTGAGACAGACAGAGAAACAAGGGAGTTCATGGAGCCTGTAGTTTACAATGGACCATACTACACTGACTTGCTTAGAGCTTGATCAAGGCATTTGGTCTAGATATCAAATGTTATTTATCACATGCGCCAAATACAACAAGTGTAGACTTTACCGTGAAATGCTTACTTACGAGCCCTTTCCCAACAATGCAGTTAAAGTAAGACAATTAACAAATAGTTATAAAGAAAATAGCATCAATAAAATAACACAAAATAACAATAACGAGGCTATATACAGGCTATATACAAGGAGTACCGCTACCGAGTCAGTGTACTGGGGTACGATGTAGTCAGGGTGGTTGATTGAGGTAATATGTACATGTAGGTTTGGTTAGGGCATTGATTGAAGTATTATGTACATGTAGGTAGGGGGTGAAAAGCAGAAAGTCTGGGTAGCCGTTTAACTGTTCAGCAGTCTTATGGCTTTGAGGTAAAAGCCTTTTGGTCAGTCTTTGGTTATATGTTCTAGGCTAGTTATTTTAGTTATGGTCACTTCAAGTCCATACAGAAATAACAGGTAGATATGCTGTCTTTGTTTGTTTCTCCATTCCAGATTTGAAGTCGCGCCGAAACCGGAGCTTCTCTGAGGACTCTGATCTGTCATGTGATGATGTGCTGGAGAGGTCGTCCCTGAAGTCTAAGGCAGATGTGAGTCATGTTATTTTCATCTATCATCAGTTCACTAATGAAAACCTCACCCCCACTGTGGTCATTTTTTTGATTTCATATGATGATTTAAACTCTTAACCGAAGTGGCATATGGACATCTTTGACCTAGTGTCAGGCATTCAGAAGTAAATAATAGAGGAGAAAATGGAGAAGGAGAAAAAAATTGAGGGAAAAAGAAGGGAAAAGGAATGAGAACGAGGTCGAGACCTTGATCGAATCATGAAGAATTCATAGAGGTACTACACCAGGTGCAACAGTGGGATGAACGCTTATGAATTTCAAACAAGCATCAAAATTCAAATGTTGAATGTCAATTACAATAACTGGTTTGAATTCTTATTTTTAACAGGAAGTTATTTAGAAGCCCTAACTCATCCCAAAACAGAATTATAAAAGTAATCAAAAAAAGGTCTGGAGCTTTTCCATTTTCTACATATTGAATTGGAATTTTATTCTGTCTGCAAGCAAAGTATTATATTCACATTATAACTGGACTCGGGCATCGTCTAGGGTGGGAGTTGAATTTAATTAGTTTTACTTATCATATTAGCGAATAGTCAAAATATGCAGTGTCATTTGCATTTATTACGCTGAAATGGTTGAAATTCAAACTTGTTTAGTCCACTGCTGCTGTATTTGTGGAGGTTTATACAGTAGAATAGATGGATCTCAGTGCCAGAGGCACGCATTCATCATCCTAAACTTTTACACACTTTCCAAAACAACTGGCAAGAAAGAAAGTGGTCTTTTCCTGTTGTTGTTGTCTTGCCCATGGTTATGGTCACAACAGTCTCTGAACATGTGTTGAAGCATCAATGGGCATGACAAACATGCTCCGAGTTTCCTCATATTTTGGACCCAGGCACCTAGTCCTAAATGGTATAGGTCTGATGGTGCAGCATAAAACGTGGTTTTAGCTCAAGCACTTTAAGGGCACATCCCATTCATAAAAAGTGGATCTCTTCACTCGATCCTAATAGGCCCTCTGACGCTCAATGAGGAATACTAGGGCTCATTTAGTTCTGTGGTTAATTTAGTGTTTGTTGTTCTTTAGTGATGTTGAGTAGTGACCGTTCTGTGAGGTGAAGTAGTACATTTTCTTCTCATGGGAATAGTAGGTAGTCTATTGTCACCTATTTTTGGTGCAGACTGCTCTGCTGTTAGCTGTTCAGGTTAATCTATTTTTGGGCAATCTCTTAATATTAATTTAATCAACTGTTGTGCATCAATGTTTTTTTCACTTTGTCCCTTGGGTATCTATTTAAAAACAAATAATTTAATTTAAATGTTCCATGAATAATTCCTGTTAGTAATGTTGATCCATAACTCATCATTGCACCCTCATCTTTGTGTAGGTGGGGGGCCTTTAACATTGCCTGTTTGGTTGTGTTAGTGATTGGGTTGACGTATGTGGGGGGTTTTGCCGATTAATACATTTAATCATTCCATTTGTTTGTTTGTTTTTTCTGTTTGTTTTGTTTTGTCTTCCCCCAAGTCTGTTTATGTCCCTCACGCATTGGCGTTCAAGAGAGCGTACGCCACAAAGGTAGTGTGTGCATACATGTCCATTGACCCACGTCATGTCACCCCTGCGCATGCGTCAACTGTTGCACTTCTATCCTAACCCTCTTTCCATTTTGCCCCAGCGGTCAATTTGACCGCCTAACTTACCCCCTCCCCCGCCGGAAGTAAAAACTACTGCACTCCTTACTTTTCTGGTCACAATGAATGACAACTTTCCAATATGGCCGTCCATGTTTTTTCTTTGTCTTCTCTGGTCGGGTGTCAATCAGCTTATCTTTGGTCTGTACTGGTCTGATGTTAACCAACCCAGTATTCTCCAGTGCTGCTATCGGATCCACTTGGATTCCAGCTACCTCTTCTTGTTATAGTCTACTTCTCTATGCTACTATCGCTTTTCCTATATCGCTCCAGCTTTTTATTGCAGAAAAATAATAACCGAAAGATGACAAAAATTGATATGGACAACTCATAAAATATCCATATATTTCCATACATTTCTGAAAATGTATAGACTGTGGAAATAATACAAGTGTGAAATATTGTACAAGGAAATCTAAGGTATCTCAGACATTTGTAGTTTTGTGTGTATTTATGTCTGTTCAGTTTTAATTGTGGGGCTTGTCCTAGCTTTGTCCTAGCTATGCCATTTCTAGAATTGGTGATCACTTCTTGTACTCTCAATGGTAATCTTTGGTATAATGGATAGCCACCTCTCAGAAAGAAACACCAGTTTGCTATTTACTCCCATTGTGGGGATGGAGAGCTATTGTTCTCTCCCATAGGAGAAGGCTCCTCTGGGGTTTTTCTGCAATGTCATATAGTAGAATGTAATCTAAAATCTATCAGTCAACCCTAGCTGGTTTCTCCCCTGTAGAAAGCGTTCTGTGAAGGTCTTCTGAGCATTCTGTGAACTTGTGAGGTTCCACTGTCCTGTATATGAAGGGCTTGGTTCCCTCGGAGCCTGAGGGAGCACCTCTCTAAAGGCCTCTAACGGTGTAATGTTGTTACAGAAAACCTACACAGAGGAGGAGCTCAATGCCAAGCTGACACGGAGGGTACAGAAAGCTGCCCGGCGACAGGCCAAGCAGGAGGAGTTGAAGAGGCTGCACAGAGCCCAGGTAAGTAGTCAATAGGATGTGTTGTTTTGGAAGAAAACGTAGTTGGTGGAGTATGGATCTTGTGTATGAGTCCACAGAAGGGTCCAACTTGCGAACCAAGACCGCTGTGAATTTTGAATGATTTTGGCAAGCCCAGTTTCATGTCTTTGAAGATCATCAAAACAGAACTTCATGCAGAGATCAATACAATACTAATTAGCTATGCACCCTCGGTGTTACTGCTTATGAATATTTTATAAGACAAAAAGTATGCCTTTTTACCAAAGAACAAAACCAATCCAACTTTGAGAAGTTAATTATTAAGAGGGTTTCAGACATTAACTTTAAACTCTTTAACTTTAAACTAAAGTTTTTAGTCCAGGGAACTGTCAGTTCATTGAAATATTATGAATATGTGTGCAATGAGACACTCCATGTTTGTGTATGTTCGTGTGTGTGTGTTCATATGTGTGGGTTCTGGCCTGTCGTTCCTCCCTCGGATAATTCAGAGGGTTAGGGTTAAGTTTACTCCACATTTCACTCCGTTTATCTATGTTTGTGTATGCACGTAGGTGGAGTGGGATTTTTGGAGTAGCGGACACCTTTTGGTAACATAATATCCTCGCCGGTCCTATTCACATTGGGGAAATGGCAACATTTTTATTTTGTGAAAGCGAGGAAGAGTTTCCTTTGCTAGTAGCAGCTAGCTGGCAGCAGCTTGGCTAAAAACATTGCAAGCTAGCTATCCTTTTTAGCTTCCCACATCGCCATGTGAAATAATCATATTTATTATTTAAAAAATGCTCTGGCAAATATTCTTATACTTGCCTGTGTAACCTAAAACAATATACCAGTTTGATATGCTGATTTGTGTATTTATTCCCATATCAGCTAAAAATCGAAAGTCATCATGTTTTGGTCACGGAGAAAAATCACATGGCTAGCAGCATGTTCTACCATTTCACAATAGCCTGTAATCACTAGTTATTACTTCCCAACAAAATAGGTTATTAAGCTTTAGTGTGTGTGTGTGTTCTGAATTGTTCTCTGGCATGTCGTTGCTCCCTCAGATCATCCAGAGACAGCTGGAGCAGGTGGAGGAGAAGCAAAGACAGCTGGAGGAGAGGGGCGTGGCCGTGGAGAAAGCCCTGCGAGGGGAAGCAGGTACCCATCTGTCACTCACTACTTCTTTTTCTGATGGGGTTACATCCCCCCGAGGGTCCACACATGGGGGGGGGGGGTCATACTTGTTACGAAGTGGATACGGATATGGAGTTTCTTTATCCCAGTTGTCCCAGGCTAAATATACAGATATTTCTGCTCATGTGCAGGATTTAGTTTTTTTGTATCAATGTGCCCACTCCACTGCCAATCCCTCCTCCTTGATCACCTTTGTCTGGTCATTTTTGTAGCCTACAGACTTTATGTTGTGCACAAAACTGTTCGAACTCTTGCATTCCCTCAGTAGGCTATTAAGCATAAGCGCAATTTCCTACAAACGTCATGTTGTACACTAAACCGTTCCAAATATTGCATTCCATTTCTCAGTAAGCATAAGCCTGATTTCATGTTCTTTTTTTCAGAAGGTGAGGAGGCTATATGCAGCTATTTACATGTATTACTCAAAATTCAGTATTGCAAACATACAAAACATACAAACAAATCAGTATTGCAAACATACTTACGACACAGTCTAGCGATTTCATGTTCTTCTTAGCTGATGAGGTACATGCAGCTATTTACTCTCGCCACGATACCAGCATATACAGCATAACTATGGCACCGGTTGATGCAAAATTAACTTCCCATTGTCCGACTCTTTTTAGAACGTTCGGCTGCCCAGATGTGGAACGTAGCGAGACAAAGATACGCAGTAAAATTAGCGATTGAATGTTATCATCATTGCAAAGAAGCTGTGCAGGAAGACAGGCAGTCAAGTAGTGTTCTTTTTTTCAGGAACTAGGATGTAGCAGAAACTATAAAGATGCAGTGCGTTCAGAAATTATTCAGACCCCTCACCTTTTTCCACGTTTTGTTATGTTAGTCTTATTCTAAAATGGATTAAATGGTATTTTTTTGCAAATGTATTAAACCTAAAAAACTTATCACATTTAGATAAGTATTCAGACCCTTTACTCAGTACTTTGACATTTTTCGGTGCCCTTCCCCAGGTCTGTGCCTGTTTTTGCTTTGTTATTATGGGGTATTGTGTGTTGAATGATGATTTTTAAAACTATTTAATGTATTTTAGAATAAGGCTGTACTGTAACAGAATGTGGAAAAAGGGGTCTGAATAATTTCTGAATGCACTGTAAGCCTACATCATCACACAAAACACTGATTATTTTTGCTCCAAAGTATTGGGGGTGACTGCAATATTTAGTTACAACAGACAGACAGAGAAGAACAGACAGCAGTTCAGAAATATGAGGCAGAGACATAGCCAACATCATCATGGTTCAGAAGAGGGTGAGTAAAGAGTGAAATATGGAGGTGGAGTCAATGGTGGAAAAAGTACCCAATTGTCATACTTGAGTAAAAGTAAAGATACTGTAATAGAAAATGACTCAAGTGAAAGTACCTTGTCTAAAAGTATTTGATTTAAAATTTTCTTAAGAATGAATAATTTCAAATTCCTTATTATGCAAACGAGACAGCACCGTTTTCTTTTTTAAATGTATGGATAGCCAGGGGCACACGGCAACACTCAAACATCATTTACAAACCAAGCATGTGTGTTTAGTGAGTCCGGCAGATCAGAGGCACTAGAGATGACCAGGGATGTTCTCTTGATAAGTGCATGAATGGACCATTTTCCTGTCCTGCTAAGCATTCTAAATGTAACGAGTACTTTTGGGTGTCAGGGAAAATATATGGAGATAAAAGTCCATTATTTTCTTTTGGAATTTAGTGAAGTGAAAGTAAACATTGTCAAAAATAGTAAAGTACAGACACCAAAAACGACTTACTTTACACAACTGGGGGGAGTGTGAGCAGCAACTACGTTAGAAATATGAATGTGTGCGTAAAATAACACATGCAGAACGTGATCTGGATCCTTAGCTTTAAGAGAGAATTTTCTGTGGGGGCGTGTATCCATAGCCACTGCCTGTATCCATAGCCACTGCCTGTATCCATAGCCACTGCCTGTATCCATAGCCACTGCCTGTATCCATAGCCACTGCCTGTATCAAATCAAATCAAATTTTATTTGTCACATACACATGGTTAGCAGATGTTAATGCGAGTGTAGCGAAATGCTTGTGCTTCTAGTTCCGACAATGCAGTAATAACGAACAAGTAATCTAACTAACAATTCCAAAAAAACTACTGTCTTATACACAGTGTAAGGGGATAAAGAATATGTACATAAGGATATATGAATGAGTGATGGTACAGAGCAGCATAGGCAAGATACAGTAGATGATATCGAGTACAGTATATACATATGAGATGAGTATGTAAACCAAGTGGCATAGTTAAAGTGGCTAGTGATACATGTATTACATAAGGATGCAGTCGATGATATAGAGTACAGTATCTACGTATGCATATGAGATGAATAATGTAGGGTAAGTAACATTATATAAGGTAGCATTGTTTAAAGTGGCTAGTGATATATTTACATCATTTCCCATCAATTCCCATTTATTAAAGTGGCTGGAGTAGAGTCACTGTCATGACAGTGTGTTGGCAGTAGCCACTCAATGTTAGTGGTGGCTGTTTAACAGTCTGATGGCCTTGAGATAGAAGCTGTTTTTCAGTCTCTCGGTCCCAGCTTTGATGCACCTGTACTGACCTCGCCTTCTGGATGACAGCGGGGTGAACAGGCAGTGGCTCGGGTGGTTGATGTCCTTGATGATCTTTATGGCCTTCCTGTAGCATCGGGTGGTGTAGGTGTCCTGGAGGGCAGGTAGTTTGCCCCGGTGATGCGTTGTGCAGACCTCACTACCCTCTGGAGAGCCTTACGGTTGAGGGCGGTGCAGTTGCCATACCAGGCGGTGATACAGCCCGCCAGGATGCTCTCGATTGTGCATCTGTAGAAGTTTGTGAGTGCTTTTGGTGACAAGCTGAATTTCTTCAGCCTCCTGAGGTTGAAGAGGCGCTGCTGCGCCTTCCTCACGATGCTGTCTGTGTGAGTGGACCAATTCAGTTTGTCTGTGATGTGTATGCCGAGGAACTTAAAACTTGCTACCCTCTCCACTACTGTTCCATCAATGTGGATGGGGGTGTTCCCTCTGCTGTTTCCTGAAAGTCCACAATCATCTCCTTAGTTTTGTTGACGTTGAGTGTGAGGTTATTTTCCTGACACCACACTCCGAGGGCCCTCACCTCCTCCCTGTAGGCCGTCTCGTCGTTGTTGGTAATCAAGCCTACCACTGTTGTGTCGTCCGCAAACTTGATGATTGAGTTGGAGGCGTGCATGGCCACGCAGTCGTGGGTGAACAGGGAGTACAGGAGAGGGCTCAGAACGCACCCTTGTGGGGCCCCAGTGTTGAGGATCAGCGGGGAGGAGATGTTGTTGCCTACCCTCACCACCTGGGGGCGGCCCGTCAGGAAGTCCAGAACCCAGTTGCACAGGGCGGGGTCGAGACCCAGGGTCTCGAGCTTGATGACGAGCTTGGAGGGTACTATGGTGTTGAATGCCGAGCTGTAGTCGATGAACAGCATTCTCACATAGGTATTCCTCTTGTCCAGATGGGTTAGGGCAGTGTGCAGTGTGGTTGAGATTGCATCGTCTGTGGACCTATTTGGGCGGTAAGCAAATTGGAGTGGGTCTAGGGTGTCAGGTAGGGTGGAGGTGATATGGTCCTTGACTAGTCTCTCAAAGCACTTCATGATGACGGATGTGAGTGCTACGGGCGGTAGTCGTTTAGCTCAGTTACCTTAGCTTTCTTGGGAACAGGAACAATGGTGGCCCTCTTGAAGCATGTGGGAACAGCAGACTGGTATAGGGATTGATTGAATATGTCCGTAAACACACCGGCCAGCTGGTCTGCGCATGCTCTGAGGGCGCGGCTGGGGATGCCGTCTGGGCCTGCAGCCTTGCGAGGGTTAACACGTTTAAATGTCTTACTCACCTCGGCTGCAGTGAAGGAGAGACCGCATGTTTTCATTGCAGGCCGTGTCAGTGGCACTGTATTGTCCTCAAAGCGGGCAAAAAGTTATTTAGTCTGCCTGGGAGCAAGACATCCTGGTCCGTGACTGGGCTGGGTTTCTTCCTGTAGTCCGTGATTGACTGTAGACCCTGCCACATGCCTCTTGTGTCTGAGCCGTTGAATTGAGATTCTACTTTCTCTGTACTGGCGCTTAGCTTGTTTGATAGCCTTGCGGAGGGAATAGCTGCACTGTTTGTATTCAGTCATGTTACCAGACACCTTGCCCTGATTAAAAGCAGTGGTTCGTGCCTTCAGTTTCACACGAATGCTGCCATCAATCCAAGGTTTCTGGTTAGGGAATGTTTTAATCGTTGCTATGGGAACGACATCTTCAACGCACGTTCTAATGAACTCGCACACCGAATCAGCGTATTCGTCAATGTTGTTGTCTGACGCAATACGAAACATCTCCCAGTCCACGTGATGGAAGCAGTCTTGGAGTGTGGAGTCAGCTTGGTCGGACCAGCGTTGGACAGACCTCAGCGTGGGAGCCTCTTGTTTTAGTTTCTGTCTGTAGGCAGGGATCAACAAAATGGAGTCGTGGTCAGCTTTTCCGAAAGGGGGCGGGGCAGGGCCTTATATGCGTCGCGGAAGTTAGAGTAACAATGATCCAGGGTCTTTCCACCCCTGGTTGCGCAATCGATATGCTGATAAAATTTAGGGAGTCTTGTTTTCAGATTAGCCTTGTTAAAATCCCCAGCTACAATGAATGCAGCCTCCGGATAAATCGTTTCCAGTTTGCAGAGAGTTAAATAAAGTTTGTTCAGAGCCATCGATGTGTCTGCTTGGGGGGATATATACGGCTGTGATTATAATCAAAGAGAATTCTCTTGGTAGATAATGCGGTCTACATTTGATTGTGAGGAATTCTAAATCAGGTGAACAGAAGGATTTGAGTTCCTGTATGTTTCTGTCATCACACCATGTCACGTTAGTCATAAGGCATACGCCCCTGCCCCTCTTCTTACCAGAAAGATGTTTGTTTCTGTCGGCGCGATGCGTGGAGAAACCCGCTGGCTGCACCGCTTCGGATTGCGTCTCTCCGGTTAGCCATGTTTCCGTGGAAGCAGAGAACGTTGCAGTCTCTGATGTCCCTCTGGAATGCTACCCTTGCTCGGATTTCATCAACCTTGTTGTCAAGAGACTGGACATTGGCGAGAAGAATGCTAGGGAGTGGTGCACGATGTGCCCGTCTCCGGAGTCTGACCAGAAGACCGCTTCGTTTCCCTCTTTTTCTGAGTCGTTTTTTTGGGTCGCTGCATGTAATCCACTCCGTTACACTGCCACTCCATAGCCACTGCCTGTATCCATAGCCACTGCCCGTATCCATAGCCACTGCCCGTATCCATAGCCACTGCCCGTATCCATAGCCACTGCCCGTATCCATAGCCACTGCCCGTATCCATAGCCACAGCCTACTTTTTAAATGTTGGGATTGGGGAATGTGTTTGGAGCTTTTCATTCAGTTTGTTGATGTAGTGTCCTAGTTGGATGGAGATGATCCTCTTCAACAGTTGAATATGTTAATCTCTGTTTTTATGGTAATACATTTATGTAAGTTATACGCTAATTGTATGTTAATTACATTCTGGATCTGTAAATACAGAATCAATTCAAGCATTCTCAAGTACTGTTACTGAGGGGTTATTATATATGTACCACATTTCCTCTAAACGCGCATTGACCTCCCCTTTATGTAGAAAAAGTAGCTGGGATAGCAGCAATTGAGTATCCAAACTATACTTTTCATAAAACCAGTTGCCCTGGTTTAGCAGTGAATGAAAGTATATTCTTACATTTGTAGAAATCCTCATCTAAGTTCATCTTGTATCTAGATATGCAGTGTCTAGATACTGGTGGTATCTCTTACTCTGAAACAATACATTCACACTGCAAGACAAGGGACTATCACAGACATCAGAACTTTCACTCAGTGATGAAGTCATTCTTGTTTACTGTAGAACATTACACAATACAATGATAACTTTTAAGTAGGGTTTCAAGGCATGCAAAGTATAGCATAAATAGATACAATTTTGTAAGTCTCAAAAGAATCTATAATTATTGGTAACCTATGTGAACTACACAAACTGGTGAATGCTTGCAGTGCTTTCAGAAAGTATTCACACCCCTTGACCCCCCATACATTTTACAGCCTGAATTTGAATTAAAATGTATTAAATTGAGATATTGTGTCACTGGTCAACACACAATAGCCCATAATGTCAAAGTAGAATTATGTTTTTAGATATTTTTTTTGCAATTTAGCAAATTAATAAAAAGTGCAACCCCTTTTGTTATTGCAAGCCTAAATAAGTTCAGGAGTAAAGATTTGCTTAACAAGTGACAAATTAAGTTGTATGGACTTACTCTGTGTGCAATAATAGTGTTTATCAGAATTCTTTAATGACTACCTCGTCTCTGTACCCTACACATACAATTATCTGTAAGGTCGTTCAGTCGAGCAGTGAATTTCAAACACAGATTCAATCACAAAGTCCAGGGAGGTTTTCCAACGCCTCGCAAAGAAGGGCTCCTATTGGTTGACGGGTAAAAAAAAGAAAAAGAAGCAGACATTGAATATCCCTTTGAGCATGGTGAAGTTACGCATGGTGAAGTTATTAATTACACTTTGGATGGTGTATCAATACACCCAGTCACTACAAATATGTCACTACAAACATACAGACGTCCTTCCAACCACTCAGGAGAAAACGCTCAGGGATTTCACCATGAGGTGAATGGTGACTTTAAAACCGCTACAGAGTTTAATTGCTGTGATAGGAGAAAACAGGATGGATCAACAACATTATTAGTTACTCCACAATACTAACCTAAATCACAGAGTGAATTTTCTCTCAAGTGGACTTTAACCTCTCTGTCGTCTACGCTTTCAAAGGACTGTATAAGGGGACTTATTGTACTTTATGAAAACATCAGATTCACTGTAGTTAATACAACACCCATACTGTACTCTAATTGTTTCTGTCGGTCATCGTCTGAGCTGCATGCGATTTGGAGAATGTCTTTGTGTTTCGACATAGATGTGTGTGTGCTCACATTGGATGTGTTTGTCCACATAGCCTCATATGGAAGGGTTTCTGTTTACCAAGACTGAATACAATTGTGGCCAAGGGCATACATATGCATTGATGTATTGGTATGGTTACCAATCAAAAGTGGGAATACTACTGTACATAAAAGACATCTTAACCCACTACACCCTTGTGGTTGACATGGTGTATGCCTACTCTAAAGCATCAGTGTATCAGATGAGTGAGTCACCGGTACCGTGACACTCCATACCTGGTGTTGCCTCACACACACATAGTTAATGTCTCATACACAGAGGCAGTACACA
Organism: Oncorhynchus tshawytscha; assembly: GCF_018296145.1. Lineage (NCBI taxonomy): Eukaryota > Metazoa > Chordata > Actinopteri > Salmoniformes > Salmonidae > Oncorhynchus > Oncorhynchus tshawytscha. Next base: position 39,894,239 of record NC_056447.1, read on the forward strand.
GCCTTACAGGAAATATATGTAGCCACCCTATCATTACGGAAAAGTACATGTAGTAAAAGCCAATATGTGTACTTGACTGCATATGTATTGTGGTGAGTACTTGTGTGCATGTTTGAACTGTGTGTGGTTGTGGTGTGTGTGTGTGTGTGTGTGTGTGTGTGTGTGTGTGTGTGTGTGTGTGTGCATGGCATGTGCATGACCATCTTGTTGCAGATTGGTGTTGCCCAGTGGAGGCTGTGTGTGTACAATAACTCATATCTCTAATATATCCCTGTTGTAGACTATTGGGGAGAGTCTAATTACAGTGAAATCATGGACTTGCATCTGGGCGGTATGTATTTCAAATCTGTCGCTTCCAAATAACTAACAGCTAACCCACCTATATCTGTCTTTCCCTTCTATACTACTGGTCTGGAGCTTGTTTCCTCAGAGCTGCATCCCCTGCTGTGGCAGAAGCCTAGTCACTCTCAGATCCCTCCAGTATCACTTCTAATAGACACTTAGCACACACACAGTCAGAAAGATCACACACTTTTTTTCCCCTTTTCTTGTTAAGATCATTTTCACACACTCTTTGATCATTTTAATGTTAATTTCACTGCATTGATTACGTCAGTGGTTCCCAAACTGTGGGGCGTTAAACGTACTCTTGAAAGTTGTAATAGTAGAATACGCAAGGTGTAATTTCGAAATGAGGTAGTACATCATCAGTTCCTCTTGTCATATCAGTCATTGTATACGTTACTTAGAGAGCTATTTATAACTTGTCAGAAATGTCCAGATCAAGTAGCCCATGTCAGCTAATGTTTTTTTTGCCCATAAATATTGTTGTACTTGTTTAACTCACAAAATTTATAGAATTGCAAGAAAATTAGTTTTAAAACTGAACAATTGTCTTTGCATCGCATGGCAAAATGTGTAGAATTGCAGGAAATAGACATGGCACTTGCACAGTATGTTCCCCAATGCTGGAAGGGGGTCCCTGAGTGGAAAAAAGCTTGGGAACCCCTAGATTACATAACATCTATGCATTGGAATAGTGTACAAGTATAAAAACTAGGAAAGCATTTAGTAAAGAACACACACATGCTAACACATGTTTTTATTTGTTTTACCTTTATTTAACTAGGCAAGTCAGTTAGGAACAAATTCTTATTTTCAATGACAGCCTAGGAACAGTGGGTTAACTGCCTGTTCAGGGGCAGAACGGCAGATTTGTACCATGTCAGCTCAGGGATATGAACTTGCAACCTTCCTGGTTACTAGTCCAACGCTCTAACCACTAGGCTGTGCGGCAGGGATAATATTAAAGTAGAACCACACACACACACACTCACCTACCCAACTGGAAAATAGTGCACCCTGCCCCTTACTGACCCCAAAACTCCTAACTAAACTCTTGGCCCTTGACTAGCCTTAGAGCTGTGCTGCTGTATCCCTGTAGTCCCAGCTCTGGTGCTGCTGTATCCCTGTAGTCCCAGCTCTGGTGCTGCTGTATCCCTGTAGTCCCAGCTCTGGTCCTGCTGTATCCCTATAGTCCCAGCTCTGGTCCTGCTGTATCCCTATAGTCCCAGTTCTGGTGCTGCTGTATCCCTGTAGTCCCAGCTCTGGTGCTGCTGTATCCCTGTAGTCCCAGCTCTGGTGCTGCTGTATCCCTGTAGTCCCAGCTCTGGTGCTCGTGCTCTTCTGACTCTCCCATAACTGCCCTGTTGCATAACTCCCTGTAATATACGTGTCTGTGCTGAAAAGCAGTGTTTGGTCTTGACCCCTCATGACCCCGTCCTATTCACATTGTGTGTGTATCCAAAATGGCCTATTCCCTATATATTGCACTACTTTTGACCATGGCCCGATATTACGCACTACTGGGTATGGGCCCTGGTCTAAACTAGTGTCCCATATATGGCCATTTGGCTCTGGTAAATATTAGTGCACTACATAGGTAACAGGGTGCCATTTTGGATGCTACCTGTGATTGTCCAAAAGAGTCTGTATTAGTGACCCAGCGTGGATATGGTGTCTTGACCGTCTGACTGTCCCGCTCTCTGTGATGATGTTGTTGTTGTCACCCATTAGAAAGGAGATGGCATGGAGTGTTGTAACACTGGAAAAATCTATCTGGTCATTGTCCCCCAATAGTGTGATCACATTCACTATGTGGTTTAAAGACCCTCGGTACAATTGCATGCAACAATTATAAATGTTTTGGTTTTTGAGTAAATCGCAGCAAGTTAGATGAGGCATCCATTGAAGGTAAGTATTTCTGGAATTGAAGAGAGACACCATTTCCACTTGGTTTGATCTTCCAAACTGAATGCAGTGTGTGTCTGATGGTCTCAAGCTTCTGGGCTGTGTGGAGGACAAGGTATACATGGTCGGCATTCTGCAACTTTGGCCTGATACAGTGTTACCCTGTCTGGTGAAGTGAATTGGACTGGCTTCCATCTAGCTGGCACTGGCCAAATCATGAACTGAAACACAGGCTATTGAGGGAAGCAGCATGGCTGTGCTGTGTGTGCAGCAGCCCTTTAGGGGGTGCTAAAAGCTAACAAAGGAAACTGCAGGGTTGACTGCAGTGACACATCTTACCTATCACTCCATTTACAACCATAATCACCTCAAATAGGCACGCTAGTTTCACAATGATTCTCAATGATTTGGTACTTTACATACACATTATAATAAATAACTGTGGTTTTATGATGAGGTATGAGGCGGAACCATTGCACTTTAAAATCTCACAGCAGTGTGAGTATGTGAGACAGCCTATCTTGTTTGAGTGGAGAGTTATGATTCTACTGTGATAGTCTCTTGTGGTTAATTTCACCAGCATTCCATTCTCTCTGAGCTCTTTCACTCAAGTCTCAGACTGTTGAGTACATTGTGTGCATTTCCTGTTGTATCTGTGTGTGTGACACCATCCCCTACTCATCGTTTGTCCGATACACTCTCTGATAGAAGGCTCTTCTTCGTTGAGAAACTCAATTACTTTATATCTCCTCTTCACCTTACAGTTTGTGCCTAGTACAGTGTTTATCTATCCTCACTATATCCGGTAAACAGTATGACCTCATTATATGTGAGGACTTTCTCGCGGAGGTTCACACGCATTTGCACAAAAATGCTAATTTGCACTTCAAAAGTAGCCACAACGTCAACAAATACAAGTTATGTTTACCTGGGAGAGCTGAAATATTTTCAAAGATGGAATAATTAACTATTTCCCGCTTAGATGATTTATCTTCTATTTCTGTAAATCTCAAGTGATGATGAATAAAAAGCAGTTTTCATTTAGATGCATCTAATTTGCAGAGCATTGTCAACACATGACACAACATTGGTATTGTGAAGGCTCCTGTATCACCCCATAGAACTCTATTGTCACAACAGTTCTTCTGAATTTGAGGAGTATTATTCTGAGTACATCAGATGAGGATTATTCCCCCGTTCTTTCCAGCCCTTTGTGTTTTCACTCTCTTTTTTTTTCACCTTCTCTGACCCCACACAACTGATCTCTCTCACCTCCTCTCTACAGGTGCTTTCAGTTCTCCCTCCTTCTCCTAGTGCTCTCATTCTTTTAGATTTTTCTCCTCACTGTTCTTTCTTCCTCATCTTCCCCCCCCATCTCTCCCTCCCTCCTCCACTTCCTCTCACGCTTTATGTCCTCTACACTTTTTTTCTCTGTCTATCACTTCTTCCTCCTCTTCCTCCACCCCACCCCTTGGCACTCTTTCCCTATGTTGTGGAAGTAGTTGAGCCCTTTGTCGGGACCCCTCGCCGAAGACCTATCTCCTTCTGTCCCTGCTGTTCCTCTGAAGGTAACGTAACCTATTGCCTTGCCTGCTGCTGGCTGCTTCAGGTTACCACAGCAACCGACCGCGGGGATCCACAAAGCAGGGCTCCTCCCCTCGGTCTCCTGAAACTCCCCCCTTCCTCCTCCTCTCCTCTGTGTGTCCAGGCTCAGTAGATTTCCCCAGGATGTCACCGTTCGCTGTCTACCATAGTCGTATCACACTGAACATTACACACATTTATGTAGACATTTGTAAACTTGCTGGAACGGTGTAGATGAGAAAATAAGGACAGGACATGTCTATGCGACTTTTGGTTTGTGGAGTTGAGGATACTCAGAAACCTAGTGCACACTGTCAACAATAGTATTTTTAAATGGTTTATTTACAGTCTTGAATCAACCATGTAACATGGAGGCTTCTATAGACCCCTTCCCAGATGAATTTGCCTTGAGATTAACAGTCTCAAGCAGAAACATATTAGAAACCCCTCAACCCTGGTTAACAACCCAAGTAAGTAAACAGCTATTGTGCACACATTTTTCCATCATTCCAAGTAGCTGCAGCTAAAGGGGAAACTACTCTGCTTCAATGTGTGTTTAATCAAAAGCATGTCCTCTGTTTGCTGTAAAACTAATGGACATGAAAAGCCATCTATCTCCCACTACTGAGTGGTGTAGTCTCTCTATAGTGTGTGAAAGCTGCCTGACAGCCTCGCTCTTGACTATAGTGTGTTACAACGAAGACTGTGTGTGACAAGGTTGTGATAAAGAGAGCGATAGACCTACAACTTGTGACACATCTCAGTTTTCCATATTCTACAACATTCTGGATCATCTGGTCTAGTGTCTCTAACACATGTATGTCTGTGTGAAACTGCTTGAGAAGCTTTCTGATCAATGTAAACAAAACATGCCTGTGTGTGTTCTGTGCGATCTGGTTTTCAGGCTGGATGTGTGTTATGTTGTTAACTGTGGCTCTTCTCTCCTGTGATCTTGGAACCTGGGCTAAGGGTGGTGGACGAGGCGCAAAGAAAGAAAGAGAGAGGGAGAGGGAAAAGCAAGCACATTGTTGGTTAAGTTAGCAAATCCACCTGTTTCCATCTCCTCTTTGTCCTGTCTGAGTTCCTCCGTCCGAGGAACTCCGCTTTGCCTCTCTCTGTCCTTGTCTGTTAATCAGCGAAAACCGGCAGCAGCACCCGAGAGCACAGCCATTTGATTTATGTGTATGTTGTGTTTTTCCTTTTTGTTTTGCAAGAGACTCCACCACTCCAGCTAAGTACATCATGCTGCATCAATGGTTTGCCCCCCCAGTGTCTCATTGAAACTGCTTGGCTCCCACCTACGTGCGACAAATGAAAAATTCTAGCAGACTTTCTATAGCATAGCATGGACTGGCCACCTTTACAGTGGCATAAGGGTAAAAGTTATTTGGCCGCTGGCCCTTGACTGCAGTAATGCATGCCAAATACCAGTCTTCTCCCTCAGGCAGGTTTAATAGGGGAGTATGATAGCTTCACTATTGGTCTAAATGACAGATCGGCGCCATCATTTGACTCAGTAGTAGAAGCTATAGGGAGAATTAAATCATTCATAACGCAGGTTTTTTGAAACTGCTCTGTATGAATAGGATCTGACAGGATCCTTTATTTCTTCTGGTGGTACTTTGTTGCATGTAGGGATATAGAACTTCCATAGAGAGAAACTCTTCTGGTGTTTTATCTCTGTGTAGAACATCCATAGGTTCCCTGAGTACAACATCCCGGGTACAATGTGGTGGGAATACACCATGGTTTTCTGCCCTGTCCCCCTACCGATGGCCCTCTCCGTAATGGGGGGGACAAACAGTGGTAGGAGACGACAACTGCTCTGAACATAAAGGGGTCCTTTGTAGCTCAGTTGGTAGAACATGGTGCTTCCAACACCAGGATAGAGTTTTTGTTTCCCGGGACCACCCGTATGTTAAAAATGTATGCAGGCGGGACTGTAAGTCGCTTTGGGTAGAAGTGTCTGCTAAATGGCATATATACTGAACAAAAATTTCAACGCAACATGTAACAATTTCAAAGATTTTACTGAGTTACAGTTCATAAAAGGAAATCAATTAAAATGAATTCATTAGGCCTTAATCTATGGATTTCACAACTGGGAATACAGATATGCATCTGTTGGTTACAGATATCTTTTTTTTTTTTTTTAAAGGTAGGGACGTGGTTCAGAAAACCAGTTGGTATTTGGTGTGACCACCATTTGCCTCATGCGATGCATATCCTTCGCATAGAGTTGATCAGGCTGTTGATTGTGGCCTGTGGAATGTCCCGCTCCTCTTCAATGGCTGTGCGAAGTTGCTGGATATTGGCAGGAACTGGAATGCGCTGTCGTAAAATGCCGATCCAGAGCATCCCAAACATGATCAATTGGTGATCAATTGGGCACTCTCTTCACAACGTTGACATCAGTAAAACTTCTCGCCCACACAACACCATACAGGCTTTCTGCCATCTGCTTGGTACAGTTGAAACCGTGATTCATCTGTGAAGAGCACACTTCTCCAGCGTGCCAGAGGCCATCGAAGGTGAGCATTTTCCAGTCAGGTCAAGACCAAGAATCTGGATGTGGAGGTCCTGGGATGGCGTGGTCTGCGCTTGTGAGGACAGTTAGACGTACTGCCAAATTATCTCAAATGATGTTGGGAGGCGGCTTATGGTAGAGAGAGAAACATTACATTCTCTGGAAACCGCTCTGGTGGACATTTCTGCAGTGAGCATGTCAATTGCACGCTCCATCAAAACTTGTGACCTCTATGGCATTGTGTTTGTTGTGTGACAAAATTTCACATTTTAGTGGCCTTTAATTGTCCCCAGCACAAGGTGCACCCGTGTAATGATCATGCTGTTTAATCAGTTTCTTGATATGCCACACCTGTTAGGTGGATGGATTATCTTGGCAAAGGAGAAATCCTCTTTAACAGGGATGTAAACAAATTTGTGCACAAAATGTGAGGGAAATAAGCTTTTTGTGCTTATGGAACATTTCTGCTATCTTTTATTTCAGCTCATGAAACATGGGACCAATACTTTACACTTTGCGTTTATATTTTTGTTCAGTGTGTTGTTATTGATTATTATTATTATATTACAGTACAGTAGCAAGGGCGTCTGTCTCAGAAGTTAGTGATACACAAACTTTCAACTTTGAAACGCCTGTTTTTCCCGCTCATTTTCCAAAGTTGAAATCTCCTCCACTTCATCTTCTGTGAGGCGTACGGCAAGACCATCCCGACCCCTGGTCAACAGTCCGGCCCAGCCCGGTCCATCATCCCCACTTCGCCATCCATTCCCACAACAAAGACATCTTGGCTTGGCTGTCATTGCATTGCCTGTGTCAGTGTCTGCATCAGACCCACCTAAAGCCTCCTCTGCCCTGCCGTTTCCCTCACTCCCCTTTCCGTGTTGTTTCTTCTTCCAGGGATGGGCAAAAAGGACGACCCCAAGCTCATGCAGGAGTGGTTCAAACTGGTCCAGGAGAAAAACGCCCTGGTGCGATACGAATCTGAGCTGATGATATTGTGAGTTAACCATTATTATCCTATGTTATAGGCCTACTGAAGGTGAACTCTGTATCTATATAAGGTGCTGTAACTAAAGGTAGACAGACATAATTTAGACATAGATTGGAGACATCATTTAGGGCCACAGGTGTAATAGTTGGGCCGTAAGTCTGTCTTTCTGTCCCCCAGTGCACGAGAACTGGAGCTGGAGGATCGCCAGAGTCGACTGCAGCAGGACCTGAGGGAACGAATGGCAATTGAAGGTGAGGACCGCCAATTTTCAATTCAATAAATCTTTATTTTCCCCAAAGGGCAATTCGTGTGCAGCATTAAAAAATATGAAAGGTGCAGGACCATGGGAAACAACTTTCATGGTTTCACCAAATCCTGATTACCTCAGTGAGATACTTTTTTCACGTTCCTCTCCATATATGAATTCTCTACTTATCTGTCCCTCTTTCTCTTGCTTTCATCCCCCTCTCCTCCTCAGACCACATGAAGACGGAGGTAGAGCTGGCGCAGGAGAAGCACATCCTGAATGAGATGCTGGAGGTGGTGGAGCAGAGAGACTCCCTGGTAGCCCTCCTGGAGGAGCAGAGGCTCAGTGAGAAGGAGGAGGACAAGGACCTGGAGTCTGTCATGCTCTCCAAGGGCTTCAACCTTAACTGGGCCTGAGGAGGAGAGACTAAACTCACCATCCACCGTAACTCAGATAATACACTACCCCTACTCTGTGTCAGGGCTCAGTGAAGGCCCAAGCCACGGTCTCATGCTCGGTCCCAGATAACCCAGCAGAGAATGTGTGCAGAATGGAGTTGTTCCATTACGGCTCCTCTGTTGGAGCAGTCTATAATGTTTACATATCTACCCTGCCACCAGCCAGGCATCATTATCTCCCCTCACTATCAAATCACGGTGGGAGGAGCAACTACATCCTGGACTTTCTCAGAACTTCAGAAGTTCTTGGAGCGGTTCTCCAGAATGGGGAACAATGTTTTATTATTTCTTTTAATCTCAAACACGCAAAGGGAAGAAACAGGTTAGGTCCTGCTGATGTAAAGGAATTCAATGTATGATACCTGTTTCAATGTACTACATGTGTAGAACATGACATATTAGCAAAGCGGGGGTTTTAGATGAGGGTAGGCCCTTGACCTATTGACTGTTACAGGGTTTCTGTGGGAAGGGGAGGAGTGGTCTCACTCTCATTCTATCAGTCTCAGCCTAACCTCATAACATACTCTACTATTGTGACTGCTGACTGGGGAGGGACATCCTCTCCTTTAGCTGCCTTTCACTCCAATTACACATTGGCTTCCACATTCTGAGGAGCCAATAAGGATGAGACTCTAAAAGTCCCATCATTTTTTTGCACAGAGATTCACCTGAAGAGTCAACACTAAGGATCAATGGAATCTGGTCACTTGGTTGTTTTGTATTTATTCGCTTGGTTTTGATAGAGAACCTGAATTAACTGATTTTGGTATTTTCCGTGTTCACGGAGGGGAGTGCCTGAATTGGAGGCTCGACGGATTGCACATGTGCTCTCTTTATAACATTGACAACAAGGAAATCAACTCAAAACTCCATCACCAAGAAGCCATTGTGTAATGGGTGGAGGCTGCTGCAGGCTCAGAAAAATATCCTGCGTTACATTGTCTTTGACTCTGAAAGTTGTGCTGGTGTGAATAGTTAACCTGTAGCATAGATTCATTGACACATGTACACTTCAGCAAGCAACCCACTTGACACATCTCTTGGTGTCCTAGTTCTGAGCTATCATGTGGCTTCTCCATACCATGCCATTCACCATAAATCACACTGATATTTCATTTTATAATCAGTAGCCCTTATTCAATACTAATTGGCATATACCATGAAATGTCCTCGGTGTAGGTAAACAGTGAAGAGAACAACGTTAGGGGCAGTGTCTTATTGGGCTTACACAGTATCAATACATTGTGTTATCATAATACCATAAGTGAACTGACATCACTAACTGGTGTCATGAGACACTTGCGTCAGTGGATATGCTTCAATATGGGAGTTCTAAACCACAGAACTCTGGCTTCGCTATCCCTGGGGCTGAGGTACATTACCTGCTTTGGAGCAAGATGCCCTTTTCCCTTCTGTTTTAATATTTTCTTTTCTTTTTAGGGTTTAAACTTTTATGTATCCCACCAGAGGTACATTTCTATATTGTGTTTTTTGGTAAAATCCTTTCATACAACTACAGGTTGTCAAACAGCAGTTATGAGTAGAAGTGGAGACAGGAAGGTTGCTCTAAACCACTTCTATTCTGTCAGTCACAGGAGCATGTGCTTTTGTTTGGCATTTGACCTTACTAGCATTTCTGCCAAACTGTAAATCTCTGGTTGGTCACAGTTTTATATATTTTTCTGTATTGATAGATACATACACTGAGAATTTGTGTAAGAATTAAACGGAGCTGTGAATACAAAAAAGTTACATAATTTCAAGGCTGGTTTAGATGGTGTGTGATAAGTTTGGTAGATTTTATTGATATTTATAAACGTGTGTGCAAAAATGTATCATATGTAAAGAAAAATGAATCCTAATTTTTAAAACTGTATGTTGACACACACGACAAATATGTAAATGCTGCTTCATTTAGCCTAAATGCATAGGGTGTTGGAGGTATGCTGAAACGGCAATAAAGCAATGCGGTTGTTCATTTAGAAACGCATGTCTCCTTTTATGTGTAGGCTTCCGTATAAACTTACTACAACTGATTTTATGATAGAAATGTGAATATTCACCTTATTAATGACTGTCCTGCATAGTAGGCTTCCCCCTGTCAATTCCACTTATTTGGTCTATTCCAGAACTAGCACACCTGAAGAAAAGCTGATCTTTATTATTTACCCAATTCAAACCGGGAGTGCTTCTTTTATGGCATATTAAATAAGTGCAACGTTCTCAGAATCTTCCCAACATGACAGTATGTGTTACATGAACCTGGCGACAAATTAATTAAAGGATGTTTTCACTTTTACTGTACGACAAGGGCAACACCTGGCATTTAGTTTCTTCACACACTGACAGATTTGATCCACTTGCCGGTTGAAAACTCTGATATTTCTGTGTATCCAGTATTCCAGCGGGGTCATATCTGTAACAAGGGGTGGATGTCTGCAGACGAGACCATTTAAAAAAAAACATGCAAGACAGCTAAGCAGAAATGATTGCATCTTGTTTCTGGGACTGTCAGGTAAGATGAGCAATGCTGCATGGTATGCATTGCATTGCATAGCATTTGTTTAAGTTCAATAGTCCATAATAATATATTATAAGGAAAGTTAAAGTAGGCATGTTGCTTCCTTGCATAAGCTACTGTGGTGATTGTTTGGCCATGCCAAATTCCCAACAGAGGTTTACAGTAGATAGCTACATTTTACACCATTGCAGTGGCGACCCTTCAATCAGGGCAGCTGGGGCTTGCATGTTATTTTGGCATTAATACATGTCGCACATCAGTTTGCACACAATGTAAAAAATAATATATTGTATTAATAAAGCCGCGTACAAACATGGTCTCTCTTTTGTTTTCTTGAGTAAGGCAGCTCCAAAATGCAGGTGTTTCAGCCTAGCTCAATGCTGTGTGGTGGTGGGGCAAGCCAGTTCTGTCACTCATGGGGACACTACGTCACTGCAAAGTCTAAGAGGAGACCTCGAAAATTCTAGCCCTTTGGGTGCTGCCATAGAGTTACAGAAGTGCCCATCCAAGAAGGCTCAAGGTCATTGGCCACAAATAAAATAACGTCAAATCACGTTCAATGTACAGTAACTGTGATTGGACTGATCATGTCAACATCATACTTTCAAAATCTTAGCTAGCAGTCATCATGAATCAAGTCGGCAATCTACTGGCAAATCCTTTTTAATCCTTGTCATATGAAGAGAAATAAGGAAGATAAATTATAGATAAAATGTATCTGTGCCTCCAGTTGTTTTGAATGCACCATAAATCCAGAGAATGCCAGACTTTGATGACATAATTTGCACACAAAGGACCGCTGCACCACTTTCCTGTTCATGTGAGCACAGCGCAACAAGGTGAGTCCAAAAATTTATTGTATGGTGCTGCATAAATTATGTAATATGCCAGGGAGATATGTATACTGCAGCTAAAAACAGTGTATGATGTATAGTAGGCCATCATTGTAAATAAGTATTTGTTCTTAACTCACTTGCCTAGTTAAAGGTTAAATAACATTTGTAAAATTGTAAGATATTAGTTGCCCATGTTCCTCATCCTAATAATTTGGTCTATTTACCCCTCTTAATTTTGCCTACTGTTCTGACTTTATGATGCACACGTAGCCTATAACCTGTTCTAGGGAAATGTAATCATCAAATATTGTAAGAGCTTTCATTGTCTGCTTATGCAGTGGTTCCTCCTTTAAAAGTTGTGTCATACTGCGGCACACCCTGAGTGCTGCTGCAGCATTCTGTGGCACGTCATTTCATTCTCAGCCATTCTCAGCCAAATTATTGCTAGTTTGACCACCCGAGAGCATCTTTGAGAAGCATTTGATAGAATTCCGTATTAGCATTAACAGAGAATTCAAAACCTTTTTTTGTAATAACATAGTATATGGGATAGATTTTAAGAAATTTGCCTTAATTTGATTAATATTATAGCGTTTCAATCAGTGATGTCACTTGCTCTGAGAGCTTGAAGTAGTTTTTCCCCTTGCTCTGCAAGGGCTGTGTCTTTTGTGGAGCGATGGGTAACGATGCTTCGAGGATGGCTGTTGTCTATGTGTGCAGAGGGTCCCTGGTTCGAGCCCAGGTGGGGACGGAAGCAAAATTGTTACACGGGCACCATTTTAATCAAGAGACTCTCCTCTTTGTAATTATGTATGTCTGGGCAGCGAGCTCGTTTGTCATCGATCGCTAGACCAGAAATAGGAGTTTTTATTTTTTCATTACGCAGACATAAGCACAGTTGACACCATCGAGGAGCGGATGTTTACTTTCTAAACAAGTTTTTTTTCCAGTTTCGTCCGACGAACAGATTGTAGTGGTAAAATAAAAAGGGATACATTTTTTTTGGAATTCTAAGCATCACTCTAATCAAAACAGGCTCTGCGACCGTTGGATTACATTAATTAGCTATGGGCTCGCGCTAGTGTTCCAGTTTAGCCAACGTTCTTAAAACCTCTTGAAGCTAGGGGGCACTATTTTTATGTTTGGAAAAATAACGTTCCCAAAGTAAACGGCCTATGTCTCAGGACCAGACGCTAGAATATGCATATAATTGACAGATTAGGATAGAAAACACTCTAACGTTTCCAAAACTGTCAAAATATTGTCTGTGAGTATAACAGAACTGATATTGCAGGTGAAACCCTGTGGAAAATCAAACAAGGAAGTGGCTTCTATTTTGAAAAATCCATGTTCCATAGCCTGCCTTTGCTCCATTTAAAGGGATATCAACCAGATTCATTTTCCTATCGCTTCCTCAAGGTGTCAACAGTCTTCAGACATAGTTTCAGGCTTTTATTCTGAAAAACGAGCGAGAACGATAACATCGCGTCAGGTGTTCGCATGAGTTTTGCTCACGCAACAGAGTTTGGGCTGCCATTGCCTCTCCCTCTCCTACTGATAAAGACAGTTACGGTTGATATATTATTGATTATATATTTTAAAAACAACCTGATGATTGATTATAAAAAACATTTGACATGTTTCTGTGGACATTACAGATATTATTTGGAATTTTCGTCTGCGTTGTCGTGACCGCTCTTTCCTGTGGATTTCTGAACATAACGCGCCAAACAGACGGAGGTATTTTGGATATAAAAATAATCTTTATGGAACAAAAGGACCATTTATTGTGTATTTGGGAGTCTGAGTGAAAACATCCGAAGATCATCAAAGGTAAACGATTAATTTGATTGCTTTACTGATTTTCGTGACCAAGCTACTTGATGCTAAGTGTACATAAATGTTTTGTCGAGCAATCGATAAACTTACACAAACGCTTGGCTTGCTTTCACATTATCTTCTATTGACATTATCTTCTATTGTTTGTCCTCAAGTATCTGTTTTCAGCATAAAGTACTCAGTAGCCACTTAGTGTGGACAGCAGGTGAGACCACACACACACAAAATAAGTCTCTCTTCTTCACTTCTCTTCACTTAAGTCTCTCTCACCCTTCTCCCCAAATCCTCTTGGTTATATCAACTGTGTTGGTGAACCCCTCCCGCATCTGAACTGGCTGACATAGAGGGCACAGCAGGTTCATAGGTGAGATGTCACTTGGTCGGGTCAACAGGAAGTAATATTAAATAGATGCTTTACATTGAAATACAGACAGAGATGTAGTAATCCCAAAGTTAATGATCCAAGGTCAGTTTTGCATTTTCACCTCCTGATTTAAAACCTGTTGTGACTAGGGGGCAGTATTTTCATTTTTGGAAAGAAAACGTTCCCGTAGTAAACGGGATATTTTGTCAGGACAGGATGCTAGAATATACATATAATTGACAGCTTAGGATAGAAAACACTCTAAAGTTTCCAAAACTGTAAAAATATTGTCTGTGAGTATAACAGAACTGATGTTGCAGGCGGAAGACTGAGAAAAATCGAATCCGGAAGTGCCTCATGTTTTGAAAGCACTGCGTTCCAGTGTGTCCCTATTGAGCAGTGAATGGGCTATCAACCAGATTACTATTTCTCCGTATTCCCGAAGGTGTCGACAGCATTGTAATGTAGTTTTAAACATTTATGTTGAAGAATACCCGTAGGCGGCTACATTGCGCAAGTGGTCACCTGATGCTCCCAGAGAGATTCTCGCGTAAAATACAGAGGTAGCCATTACTCCAATCGGTCCTACTGAAAAATGAATTGTCCCGATGGATATATTATTGAATAGATATTTGAAAAACACCTTGAAGATTGATTGTAAACAACGTTTGACTGACTGTGTTAGAATAAAAAAACAAGACTTAATCATGCTCTCTCGTCTGCAGGTATGTTTTGATTTGAGAGAGGAAGCCAGTCCCGTCATTGTCACCTCACCTGCTCTTAAGATAACCTTCGGGCCAACTGGGCTCCATGGCTGGTTAGGAGACACCGCAATTGTAATGAACTGAGAGAACATTATGGTAGCACTGTAATTCATGAATCATACACTGTCTGCCGCTGTTCTTACCTCTTTCCCTTTCTGTCTTCTACACCTCTCTCCCCACCTCATCTTTCTTCCTTGTTTTATAATGCACACCATATGTGCATTGACGTACAGATTGAACTTGTATTTATAATACTGCAATTATCATAATTATAATGCATTTATGTATCTATAACACCTGGATAATGAACTTCTTTCACAGTCTCCAGTGGTTGTAATTAAGTGTCTCACTGAAATACTTTCCTGTGTCCTCAGATTAATGCATACGAAGGGAGTTAGATATGCATAGTTTTATTTCTGTATATATGAATTACAAATCAATCATGTTTCAATGTGTAATCATTGACATCCTAGCGGCCACAGGTGGTTAACACTGTTGAAGTGTTAATAATTGTAATACATACATGCAAACACAGCATCATTCAAATAATGGACTTTGATATGACTGAAAATTTGCAGTAAATACTTTAGCCAGCTAAATTCATTACATCCACTGTTTCACAAGACAATAGCCTGGTTTGCTGGTTTTCTCAGGAGTCCCTAAAAGATTAAACAACACGAATACAAATTCATTCTCCTAACACTAGCTAGCTGGCTAACGTTAGCTAGTCAGATAACTTGCTAAATAGCAATTTTCGTAAATTAACTTTAAGACAAAAAAATATGCACAAACTTTTGTCTCTACATTAACATATTATTCTCAATTGTACATGTTCTGCTTGACTCGTTATGACGTTATAACAACTTACATCTGGTTCCACCATAATGTTTTGTCAGCCATCTTTGTTGAAGAACGCCACAAGGTAAGGGTGGCTTGCAGCAAAATTTGTCATTGAAACCACTCAATATTTTTGGTCATATAAAAACTTTGGGACCCAAATGCATAATGAGTGCTCTAACTCCCCCTTGTGGTGATCTGGAGCAATGAAGCCGTGACGCTGAGTACCTCTAAGTCCCGCGGTGCAAGTTCACAACTTTTAAAGGAGGAACCACTGTATGCCTCCTTTATTTATCATACGGATCTGACGTGGTGTACAGGGAGAACACTGTAAGAACCGCCTATGTTCTGAATTCTGCCTCTGTGCATATAAAAAGTGCTGAACAAATAGTTATATTGACTAATGTTGCGTCCTTCCTAGCTCGCTCATTAATGTCTTAATTGAAATTACGGATTGCCTCTTTTCCGCTTGTCGTCCCCTTATGCCATAGTTTGTACATCTCAATTGTCATTTGAAACCACATTTGTTTAAGCAAGTCAGCCATATTAGCTATGTTTTTTTTAAAGGCAGTAAATGACACTGAATGAACTATTTCACTGCCAGACAAGGATCCGCTGAGGTGCCAGGTGTAGCAGTGGTAAGATGTTGGAACTGCTGTTGGGACAGCTTTATGTAGGCCGTAACAGTTTGTGGGCACTGTTTGTCACTGTTATAGTGCAATTAATGTATTGTTTAGTGTTGTGTTGTGTAGTGGCATTGCTGGCAGGCATCGCACTTAAAAACAAAATGTACATGCTAAAATCGATGCTGCACCATTGTCCTGTCTTTATCGATAACATTGTGCACACAAGCATAAAAGCACAAGCTACATTGGCTACTGTAATGTTTGTAGGCTAGGCTATGTTATCGAGTTAACGAAATATTTTCTATTGCAATAGCCTGCAGTGAAGGTGTCTGTCGGCAGTACACACTAGAATCCCACTTGACATCAAAAATCTCCTGAGGCCAACAGTTTATAGTTTCTTCTCAAGGTAAGAACAGTTGTCCAGAGAGGACATATGAATAAAACAATTGTTCCCTTATGTCAAGATCACAACTTATTCATCTCATGATCATGACATAACAAAAGTTGTTTTGTCAAGATCACGAGATAATAAAAAGTATCACGCATCATCCATTAATTTTTTCAGATGCACGATAACCACCTCATCAAGGAGCCATGTGATTGCGATGCACTCATGGGGCATTTAAGCACTGAACAATGCCTAACAGGTAGCCCTGTCTCCCAGACTGTGTGCTCCCCGAAGACCACAACCAGTCACATGCAAGGAACAATGCAGCTAACTCTAACTTGGCTAGTCTTGTTAGCTAGTTAGCTTGTTATCAATGCTGGTTGTTAACTTGTATAACTGATACTTTTATAATTATAAGGGACACATTTAATGTTTTGTGGATAATATTTACAATGGGTGAGCTCCACTCCTGACAGGCTAATCAGATTAAATTTCAGCCTCAGAGCTTGATCAGATTTGATAGCAG